>NW_026972327.1:0-175024 GCF_036711695.1 Zophobas morio
GGTATAAATTGAAAATAGCGAACAAACCACGTGAGAGGTAGTTGTTCATTCTCCTCTTCTCTCCCCTTTTTGTTCCATTTATTTACAAGACTCAAGCGCCTATACACTTTATTGCGCAACAACGGCCAACTTTAAAAAACACCTAACTGCTGCTTGGGTCAGCACTACCATCCTCACCTCAAGTACGACAAATAAAATTGTTGCGAAGTTTGTAACTACAGGGTAATGAGGATGTAGGGTTAGGGCAAATAAATGGAAGAGTGGGCCTTTTACCCTTCTCTTCTCTCTCTCTTACTGTTTTAAGTTACCCGCTGTGTACTGGCTGGGTCTTGTGTGTAGTTGTACTTATATGTCATTTACTATACAGTTTTATCGCCGAGAAAAGAAAGAAATAACACGTTTACCCATTGCATCTTGGCCAGTACGCAATCATACACCACCGCGAATAACAAAAAACCGCTGACCTTCTCCATAAGCACTGCTGTCGCTCTTACTAAACGGATAACCGGACTCATGCTAATCGCCTTCTAGCGGAAGAACTCACTTGCATGTTTCGTATTTTGTACTCTCAGCGTGTTGGTTAAATGCTAAAGTTAAATATTTAAATCAACTGCGAAGGTCACTTGAACAACTTTAGTATAAAATGGTAACTTGTACTTGTGGCGACGCGCCCTTTCATAGCTCGGTAATTCGAAGTTGTTAACTCCTTCAGGATGCCAGGAAACGCCATTGATAAATAAATAAGCTACTCCCCGATAAACCTTTAATTAAATTTTTCAGGATTTTTGCGACAAATCGTTTGCAAGCAGCTATAATAATTAAGATCCATTTTTAATTTGTAAACAAAGATGTGATTGAGTCTAAGTAATAGTTTCACTTAATAGCGTTCAAGCTGTGGATAATGGAATTTAAAAATACACTAAGACTTTTCTAGTCGTGCTATTTCATTATTATGAATAGAATTTATTTATAAATTGCACAGTTTATTCCTTTTCAATACAAACTTTTTCTACAGTTTAGCACGCCTGCTTTCAATAATATAAGCGCAACAGGGCAAGTCATGCATAAGTCTGGCTTGTTTAATTAAAAATATAACAGCTAACCAAACTTTAAATTTTTAAATATATAAATTTAAATAAAAAACATCAGTTTTTAAAGTGATTTCTTTTAATTTTAATTCAAGGGAAATTATTATATGCAGCATAAACCGTTTCTTGAAAAAGAAACAATTAAAAAAAAAATAACTTTTCTAGTCTTCTTTTCTTAAAAGGTATCGCCTGGATATAAATCCATTAAGTCATAAATAATTATCAGTATAATAAATTAAAAATGCTTTACTTTCTCGAACGTTCAACTAAATCTTCGCGTTCTTTTATAAGTAATTCACTGTGCTTGAGATTTTTCGGGTACGAAGCGCTTAATTCCCGTAAAATAGAAGAGTTGGCGGGAAATTTTTCATCGGAGGTAATGGTGCGAGTCGAATCGTCTTGACTGCCCTCAATGAAAGCGTTACTTGAATCTTTAGAAGTGTGATTATTACTATTATTACTATTATTATTACTACTACTATTATTAATATTAGAATCATTGATGAATTCTTGTGAACTATTATAACGACCGGCCAAGAGATTTTCAGTAGTTTCTTCAATAGAATTTGTGAGTCGGAAATCTTCTTCTACTATATGCATCGGAATTCTGAAAATCTCCGATAACTGTTGCAGAGTAGCGCGCTGGTCAATACTAACTGCTGAAGATGCTGAGGCCCCTGCTGGAGTGGGGGCAGGCGGCGGGTCGGGTGGAGATCCAGAGGAACCCTCGCGACGCACGAGACGACCTTCCGCTAAATTATCGGTGGTTTGCTCGATCGAGCCGGTTTGCTGAAGATCAGATTCAATAAGATTTTCAGAAACTCCAAAAACAAAAGAAAGATGTTGAATCTGTAGCAAAAAAATTATAAATCAAAAAAATGAAAAAAAAAAATTAAAGTTATAAAAATTCAATAAACTCAAAAACGAAATTTTAAAAAAACTAAAGGTAACAAAAAAAATTAGAAAAAATTTAAACAAATAAAAGTTCGTTAAGTTTATTTGTAATTATTTCTTTAAAGATTATTTTAAAAAATAAGCATAAAAAAATTAATCCCCCCCAAAAAATGAATAATCAAAGTAAAACTAAATTAAAAAATAATTTAAAATTACTTTAGGAAAAAATAGTAAAAAAATTGATACAAGAAAGTTAAATTAATTATAAACAAAAAAAAAATCTAAATTTTTTTTAAATATATATTAAATTTAATTATATAAAATCGCTACCAGTTGACGATTAGAATTTACTTGGCCTAATCTTGGCAAGTGCTGTGCTCTAAATTCAACCGAAAATGAAGGCAGCCAAGTGGCCCACCGACGACCTAATTTGATAAAAAATTAAAACAAATAAAAATATTCAATTTTAATTAAAATATTTTAAAAAAATATTTATAAAAAAAATATTTTACAAAAAAAGAAATTTAGAATTTATAAAAACCATTAAATCGAAATACAGAATTTCGAGGCCCCGTCATCGTGGCGGCGTTAAGATTATTATTATCTATATTATTATTACTGCTATTATTATTATTATAATTAAATTGATTGCTTTGATCAAAATTAGGAGAAATCTGTGCAGTCGAGGATTTCAAAAGGGATCTTCGACAAGTGGGACAAGAATTGTGATGATGAAGCCACGAGCGCAGGCAAGAACTTTATTTTTAAAGAAGGAATAAATTAAATTAAATATTATTAATTTTAATTCCAACTTTAAAAATTTTCATAAATAATTTTTATTAAACCTATAGAAAAATTATAATAAATTTTTAAACTTAACCCAAAATGATTAATATAAACAGTAAAAATTATTATTAAAATTTAATACAATTATATAAATTAGTAAAATTTTTAGAAAATATACACGTGAAAAAGATGGCCGCACGGCATTTTTTTAGCTGATTTCATAAGCTCTCTGCAGATGGCACAGTGATCGTTATAATCCACGAGTTCCTGTGGAGTAGCAGATTCGTACTTCATTTCTAAATCTCTAAAAAGTTACGAAATTGATGTTATTTAATATTAGATTTCATAAATTATTTTAAAAATAATTAAGGTTAACTATTACTTAGTGGTAATTAAATTAATTTAAAGGGATTATTAAAAAAATAATGCTAATAAAATTTATATTAACATTAAATTTTAATTTGGGTGTAAATTAAAATAAACTGAAATAATTATTTACTTTTATTTATAAAATTAATAAATCAATTAAATCAAATTGTATTTTTAACTTTTCTATACAAATAAATTTAAATAAAAATTAAAAAGTTAAATAAATAAAAAAGTTAAAATTATTAAAATTTGGTTTCGAAATTTATTTTAAAAAATTACAATTAAATTCAAAATAAAAAGAATTATAATTAAAAAAGTTAAAAATTGTAAAAAAAATTCAATAACTTTTATATTACTAAATACTGATTTAAAGAAATATTCAAAATTAAAAATATATTATATACAAAATATATACAATAAAATCTTTAAAAAAAATTATATAAATTTATTAACTAATTTTTCAGATTATATAATTCGAAAAATTATAAAATTTAAAAAATAATTATAGAAATCTTTTAAAAACAGTTTATATATAATTACTAAACAAAAAATTGTTGTAAATAATAAATATAACGTAAAAACCACTATAATAAGAAGTTTTGTTATCTTTTTAAAAAAAATTCCTTGCCAAAGTAAATAATTAAATAAAATAAATTTCTCAACAAAAAGTTAATAAATTTACTAGAAATAAAAAAAATTACATTCAAAAATAATAATAAACTTTATTATAATAAAAATAAAAAAATTTAACTATTTTGAATTTAAATAGTATTTTTGAATAAATTACAAAACAAAAAAACATAAAAATTTAAATTAAAAATTTTTTATGAATAAATAAAATTTTAAGCATTAAATCTAAATAATATAATAATAAATTTCTCAACAAAAAGTTAAAATTTATAAATAGAAATTTAAATTATAATAAATAAAACATAAAAACTTTACTCTTAAATTATTATAAATAACAAATTTTTTTATTAATTTAACTAAAATTTGTTAAATAATTTTGAACAGTTAAAATTAATAAATTTCTCATCAAAAAGATGAAAACTTCCAAAAAAAATTATTAATTAATTTATACTAACAAAAAACTTTTCAAGGTTATTAATTTAAAAAATTTAACATTAAAATTATAATTTAAAAATTACTAAACAAAATATGTCGATAAATTATAGATTTAAATTTGAAAAAATTAATCATAAACTTTTTTTTAAGATTAAAATATAATAACAAGTTTTTTAAAAAAGTATTAAAAGTTTAATTACTAAAACATTTATTTGTGCGATGTAAGAAAAATTAGTTATTATAATTATAATTCAAAATAAATTTTTAAAATTTTTTTTCAAAATATATTTAAACTTAAAAAAAAAGCAAACGTGTTAAGTAAAAATTTATTTTATAAATAATTTTATATACTAGTTAATACTTTGTCAAGAAGTTAAGTGCTCGTTTAATTTATATTATTAACTAAATTAATAATAATAATAATAATAATTAAGATAAACTAGTAAAAAAAAATTAAATTTTTTTAAAATTTTGAAGTAAATTAAAAACCGTGAAGTGCTATATAAAACTTATTTACTAAATTATCTATACTTAGTTTATTATATTTTTTGATCAAATTTAAGGTTTTTTTTATAAACTTAGTAATCATAAGTGTGTTAAAAGAAATTTTTATAGTAAAAAAAGTATAGTATAATTTATAAATGAACAATACATTGCAACCAAGTAATTGTTAAAACTTAAGTTTTATTAAATTTATCAAAATTAAAGAATCTAAATAACTATTATATTATTATACTTAACATTAACTTAAGAAGAAAAAATAGTGTACAACTTTTCATATATTAAAAAAAAAAGTTTTTATTCCAGTAAATCTCTACCAAGTCAAAATCAAAATAGACTAAAAATTATTAATATACATATTAAATTTTTCTTCACTACAAACCATTTTTTAAATCAACTAAATAAAAATACTTTTCTATATAAAATTAAATTCAAAAATTAGGTTTAACTTTACTACTTTGTGTATAAAAATATTAATCTAAACACAAAATTAATTAGAGATTTATTATCTTAATAAAATTAAAAAAAGTTACCTTGAAATTAATCTGTAATCTCGATAGCGCCCAATTTTCTTTTTCAAAGAATAATAAACTGATCGAATATTAATTGCTAAAATGAAGTCGATGAGCGAAAATTGGAGCCCATGAATTATCTTTATAACATTTATAGAAATTAATTTATAAATAAAAAAAATTTACTGCGTGATACCAAAATATGAAAATAGTGAAGTAAAGTCAAGATATCAATAAAAGTTTCAGTATAAAATTCAATGTTGTACAAAACGGATTCTTTATTTTCCAAAAAATTAAATTCCCGTAAAGAAAGTTCGGATAAGTGAAGACTATACTTTATTGCTGTTTGAATACAATCTAAAAGTAAAGTTATGGACTTTGAAGGAATTATTAAATAATGAATAAATTTTAATTTAAATCATAAAGTACTTCAAAATTAAGAAGAAAGATGATGGACAAGCCGCCTATTTTATAAGTTACAAGAGAAGTGCCGATTATTAATCCGCAGATGAACGATAAAATGATCATAAGAAGGCCAAAAATCCGAACATGAACCAGTGAAGATGCAGAAGGAACGTACATTAACTATTTAAAATAAATATTTTTTTTATAGGAACTCAAATTAAATGGTCAAGTATTTTTATAAAGTACGAATTCAAAACGGTCTTTGCAAAGCATCGCAAAAGTCCGTAAAAAACCCAGTAAAGTAAACCAAGTTATCCATATAGCATTTTCATATATATTGGGCTCAAGAAATAACGAGATAAATATAAGTTTAGACATAGCAAATTTTGCAAGTCTATCGCCTAAAGTGTATTAAAAATGAAAAAAATAACATTAACCATCTACAAAAGGGAAAAAAAAACCTAAATTTTGGCTTTCAATATCTCTTAACTTTCCAAATACACTAACCTGAATTAGTTTACCTAGTAAAAACACATAAAACAAAAGCTGAGTTGGTGAAGAAATAGAGAATCCGGAGAAGTAACTCACCAAACCAGAAAAAGGAAACCAGGAACATGTTGAAAAAGAATAAGAAGAAATCTTTTCGATTAGTTACAAAATATATAAACTGGCCAACGAATATTTTATGGCGGAGAGTAACGATATGAGCGTCATAAGCACAGGAAAAAACGTAAGCGACAGCAGCTATGCTTAATGTCGTATAATATCTCACTACTTTTGTTAAATTCATTAAAGCTTAATATAAATATGTACTAAACTGAATAACAAAAAAATTTATATTTAAAAAATAAGTATAAATATATATTTAAACAGATGCTTAAATATTTCGGGTACACCCGTACCGAGATAGTAATAGATAGAAAAAAATTTTAAACAATTATAATTAGACGTGGGAGGCGCCCCCCTTCTGTTCAGTACTATAATAGTTCACCTATCAAAAGTCACCTGCTATAAAATTTCATAACCAATGGCTAATCAATCAAATAAAGTTTTAGAATTCCTTTATTGTTTTTCTTGGTGCTTCGTTTAATTAAAAGAAAGTTACGAGGTTTTATTTTTAAATATAGACAAACATTACTTACTTTTTTATTTGAGAACTCTACTATAAAAAATATAAGGAAAAGAATTTTTATTAAAAAAATTTGTGATAAAGAATGTGAGCTACTACGGCCTTCTTTAAAACCCAGTTGCTTAATTTTTTCATTAGTTAAAAAAATTAACTGTGATATTTATTTTACTGAGTAATAAGGCATTTTTTTTATCTATAGGAGCAGTTCCTAATTTATCTTAACATGCAGTATATCGTAAATGTTATATTTTATTAACGAGTAAGAAGGCAGGATAAATTGTGGTGGATACTTAATAAAAACAGAGTTAAACATATTTTTTAGTTTACGTGCAAAACTTATAAATAACATGCTGTTTCTCTTGATAGATGGGATTTAAAAATCCAGGGACTTACAAGATATAATTATCTTTATATTAAGACCCGGTTGGGAACAAAATAAATAAGTTTGGCAAGTTAATACCAGCATAAATCTTAAAGAAAAATATGATTATTACGTTAGAAACAGCGCCATTATGTCTGTATTACTAATAAAAGTAAACCTTAAACCCTGTAGAACCAGTTATATCAACTTTTAGGGTTTTTTCACATAAATTTCATTGCGAATAAGTTCTAGATCTTAAAAAACTTTAGTCATTTCGCGTACATAAAATATAAGCAGCACGTGTATTCATAAACTAAAAAACTTAAAAACATAGTAATTGTGCCTTCTTTTTAAAAAATATACACATAAACATTAAAAATTATTTTGTCCATAATTACCTATGAAGTTTCAAAAAAAGTTTTATTCTACTTTTATTTTAATAGTAAAACGCAATTTTAAGTATATACTTTTGTTTTCTTTTATAGTATGTATTATCTTCTATAAATAAAAATTAAATTGGATTATTACAAATTCCACTGTTACAGAAAATAAATTAAATTTCCCTGAAGCTATGCAGCTTTAGTTTAGAATATTAATTTTACTCAGTATTACTGTAATTTACCAATTACTTATTTGTCTTGCATTAATAGCAAAAACCGGACACCTTGTAACCAAAAAAAGGGCTCTCATTACTACTTAAAAACTGCTAAATGAAAAACAGCAGCAAAGGTACTAACATGGTCATAAACTCGGTACAAAAACTTTATAAAGTATAAAGTGATTTTATTTATGTGGTTTTCGTTACTTATTCAAAAGAGAAATTGAAAGCTTGTATAACTGACTAAATGAATATAACAGTGAACATTTCGCTAGAAAAGGTCAAATATCTTCACGGCCATCCATGTACGGAGTGGCTGTAGGAAGCGATAATATAAATTTATAAGCGAGTAACAAATTTTTATAAACTTATAAAATTATATAAGATTTTCGTAGCAATTCATCCGGTAACATACACGGCACCAATTTCTTTCCAATAAATAAAAAGCAAGAGAAAACTAGATATCCTCCAAAAGGACTTACTGTCTCTATTTGCGCTTTGTTTACAAGTGTTACGCTTATCTGTCGAACTGTAGCGCTTATATAAAAGCTTTGATAGAGAAAAAAAACTAAAACCTGTTTATTAACCTTTTTGCACTCATACTTAAACAACTACCTTGGAGCTAGCGGGGTGTTACATACATATATATTGTCAATATTTATTAATTTATCCATATAAAACTAAGCCTCTATAGAACTACATGATTACTACTAATTGTAATAAACGATTAATTACTTATATAGTCTCCCGATGGATGATCTATATATCTTTGTGTTCTAGCCCCATAGACTAGAATTAATAACGATAACATTATTAACTGTAGTTTTTACCATATAAACTTAAAAGAATGAGATCTAAAGTAAAAACAAAATAACATACAAATGCAAAACTGAAGCGAGAAGAAAATCTCTCCTCCCACCTTTCATTACCAAAATTGCATTATATTCTTATAGTTAATGTACGTTTAAACATAATCCTGGACATTCTATATGCACATGCAATATATCATGCAATATATAACTGAAAAAAGTTTACCCTGTGCTATAAAAAAAACCGTAAAATTAAACGGCCTTTTCAGTGATCAATTCACTAACGCTTTATTCTTGATACGAGTACTTAGCGGAATCACATCATTAACAAGCAAAGTGTATAAAATAACACACAAATGTTAAAGAACCAATGAAATTTACTAAAAAAAATGCCCCAATTAGTTACAAATTTGTTGTGGTTGACTTCTTTTACAACTTCAGGAAAATTGTAAAAAAATTGAGAGCTACATTAATGATTCGTGGTCATAGTATACAAAAAGTTTAAAGATAAAGGAATAAATGAATGAATATTTATGTACTAAAAATTTAATCTGCAAATTGGATTTATCAAGAAGTTACATCAAATTCAATCCTATCAAGATATTAAAAGATCTTCCACCCCAACTAAAAAAAAGCTAGCCTTAAACTTTAAAAAAATAACCACTAGACGCTCAAAGATTTTATAATGGCACGTGTACATTAACACTAACGTTAATATTACAACATGAATAAGATAGTAGTAAGATAAGTGAATAAATGGTTTTTTTGTCTTCCTCTTACTTGTTTGTTTTGTTTTTGAGATAATATGTATATCTAAAATAAAGTCTAAAGTCTTAATAAAAACCTACCATAAATTTGAAATACATATAATAAATTTTAACGGACTTAAATAACGAAAAAATTAACTCCGACTTTTATAATTATCCTTTTACGTTTATATGTTAGATTATTAACTTTGGGCGATCTACTTAAAAAGCGAATTCAGTCAGTTAATAAAATCAACAGAATATGGTTTAGAGCGCTAGTTGCTAATAAATGTTCAAAGGTAAATATTAACAATAGAACGTTTATTTAACTCCTTTAATAAAATATATATAGTGTTAGGTAATAGATTTTTGAGTGCTTTGTAGTAATTGGAAAAAAAGTGTATACCCCTTACTGTAAGTTTTTTATTATTAAAAAGTAATTCAATTGGAATGTACATTTAGAGTAACTAGTCAACTTTTCTTGCGTTAAAGGGAAACATGCGGAAATATTATTTATATCTAAAAAACTAGTGTTTAGGGCAACTGCGTAAACGTCAAAGAAATTACTAACTGACGCTAAAGATTAAACTTTTCGACAGCTGTTTATAAAACTTAATAAAAATAAAATCAATTATTTAAATTTTATTACACGAGTGTTGTAATATAACCCTTCAGTTCAGTGAGATTTTTTTAAATAAATCAATTTTTTTTGCTTCACAATTATCTTTTCTTTTATACTCATTTCTAACGAAAAACGATACATTTAATTAACTTGAGTCGTTTTATTTTTAAAGTTTAATAATAATTATGGTATCTCAGTTTGCAAATATTTCTATTTATTCTATATTTTATCCTAAAATTAGTAGTGTAAGATGCGTGCTATCTTTTATAATATACTTCTACCGAAACTCAGATGTTATTGTACAGAAATTAGTTTTTTAATATTTTGAAAATCTAAGTTTTGTCCCCATAACTTTATTAACTTAAACTTTATTAAAAGTTAAATTAATAAAACAAAAAATAATTTAAAAACACGCAATAAATTTCTTTCACGCAAGAACAAAAGTTTTTACTTTGTAAAAACGTTTAAAATAAACTTAGAAACAAAGTTTGCCTAATATAAATAAAGTAAAAAAAAAAAGATTGACAGGAAATCAAGTACAGCTTAGGAAAATATTGAACAATTTAAAATAATGTTATTATTTTGTTATATTAGAACTTCTCGTAAAAGTAAAAAAATACAAAATTAAGAATAGCGCTTCTCTACTGTTGGATTGGAGGGAAATTGTTAAATACAAATGCTCACATCTCTTCAACCAGGTTATAACCTTTAAAACGATGAGTTTACAACAACTTTAAAAAAAAATAGTGTTATAGGGATACGTAAGCTCCATAAAACTGTAAAAAAAATCTAAAAACTATTAATATATATATATATATATATCCAATTTTATATTTAATTACTGAATTTTATGTTAACACCACCACCCGTGGGCATAAACCTTGTAAACTTAATATGAATAAGTTTTTACGTAATCCGAAGTCACTATTGTTTATTAAAAAAAAATAACAATAAAGTAATTTTGATATATAATATAAATAGTGCAATGCATTAAATAGACACTCGCTTGTGTTAGCTTTCCCACCAAACCAAAAATTGACGCCCGCCTTAAGGGAGCAAAACAATTTGGAATTATTACAAAATAGAAAACCCAATTTATACCCAATCGCATTTTACGCATATAAATTTCCCAAAATAGTAGCTAATAAATTGATCTACTTATGTTGAAAAATATGTAGGTTTCTAATATTTCAGGTAGAAAATGGTATATACTATAGTTTTTATGAGACACGGAGAAAGCGAGTGGAATCTCTCAAATCGCTTTACCGGCTGGGTTGACTGCAAGCTTTCGGAAAAAGGAGTTCAAGAAGCTATTGAAGGTGGCAAACTGATAAAGGAGCACGGTTACGAGTTTGATCTTTGTTATACTAGCCTACTCAAAAGAGCTATTACCACTGCCAACTATGTTCTGGAAGTATGCGATCAACTCTGGATACCTCAATTTAGATCTTGGAAGTTAAATGAAAGAATGTACGGAGCTCTTGAAGGTTTAAATAAAAGGGAATGCGTAGAAAAGCACGGCGAAAAACAGGTTATGGAATGGAGACGTTCTTATGGTACACCACCACCAGCTATGGCTGAGGATTCCGAACTTAACCATGCCTTTGAAAGAAAATATGCTAATATTGATGGAATAGTTCCTATGACAGAATGTCTTAAAGATTGTGTAGAACGAGTGGTGCCCTTTTGGAATACCGAAATTGTTCCTGCTTTAAAAGCTAACAAACGCATCTTTATAGCAGCTCACGGTAATAGTTTAAGAGCTTTAGTTAAACATTTAGATAACATTTCCGAGAAAGACATTGTTAATCTAAACATACCCACTGGTATTCCGTTGGTGTATAATCTCGGTGAAGATTTGTTGCCCATCCCCGTGGAAGATAAAAAGTACTCTCCCTTAACAGGAACTTACCTGGGGAACGAAAATGAAATTAAAGCAAAAATAGAGGGAGTTGCCAACCAGGCTTCCAAGAAGTAGAAAGTTTAATAAACTTTACTGTAAGAATATAAACGCAATAAAGGTCAAGGCTTGGTCTATAAGCAATATAAATTCCCTACAATTAATAATACCTTTTATAGTAGTGTTCACCTAAATTAATATACCTATTATAACTTTTTTAAAATAATTCTCAAAGATACCTAACAACTAAACACGGTATAGAGTGTCAATCTATAATGTATTTTAAATCTAATATATGTTTTATAAATTCTTCACCTTTATAGTTAGTAAATGAAGCAAGTAAAATAATTTTAACAAAATTTATTACAAGGACTTGTTAAAATTGGCTCGTGCTAATACCCTTCATTAGAATATAGCGTTATAGTCTAAAAAAGTGATGATATTCTGAGTGACAAAAACTATATTTAACGATTATGGTGTTGTGAATCAAAACCATTATGTTGCTGATGAGACGGATAATTAATGGAAGAGTCGTAATAAGGCAATTGATGGGGATTGGGAGTCGCTACAGGCAAGTTTATACGAGGAGGGAAGTAGGCGCAAAATGGCGGATTCTGAACCGATAATTTTGGGGGGAAGGGCAACGATTGGACCCCAAAATAATTATGTTGGTAAAACTGAAATAAGGGGATCGACTGCGGATTCCACTGAGGAGACGGAAATGCAGGCAACTGCGGGGGAGGACCACAACGCGGACGTGTATCATAAACTTCGCTGTGCTGCTGCTGCGCCGGAAGACGAGAATGGCTATAATGGCCGTGTGCGTTGGAAGATTGTAAAGTGGTGTAAGAATTTTGGCAATGAGGGGTATCGAGATCTTTATATTTGTGATCTTTTTCTAGGGATCCACCGGTATCTATTTTTTTCTCAAATTTCTTTCTAAAAAAGTTATATAATTAAAATTAGATTTATATAATAATAGCAATTAATAACTTTAACTTCTCTTTTTTAGCTAAACGCTCCTTTTCGTCATCAGAAAATTCGATAACCTTTGTGAAAGAAAATTAGAATAAATAATAAAAAGTATTAAGGGTAAAAATAATGTGCACCTGAATCAATTAAAGAAATGGAATTCTAATTTTAATAAACAAAGATTTTTAATTAACTATAATTAAAATTTTATTTTTTTAAAAGTAAAAATTAACTAGATAATAAAAAGTGTTTCGCAATGAATATAAAACAGTAATAGCTTACAATATATCTATATATAATGATATAATACGTTAAATAGGGATTACCAAAAAGGTGTATAAGCTAGTTTCAAAAATAAATAAAAGTCAAAAAATAAGGAAATTTTGTATAAAATTTAAAAATTGTAATAAAAAATTGCGAAACTATTAAATCACCAAAAATAAGTTAAAATAAAATTTAAAAAAAATAATAATTCTTTTAACTTTCACAAAAATTAAATAGTTCACTTTTTTAAAAATCATCAGACTTTATTACTCTTAATAAATGAACTTAAAAATACACTTTAACCTAAAAAACGAAATTTTAATAAATTATTCTTAAAAGCCTTAAAAATTAAAAAAAAGAAATATATATTTAAAAAATAAAACTTTATAAAAAAATATTTCTTTAAAAAAGAATTTATTTACAAGTAAAGGATTAATAGATATAAAACACATAAATAATAAGCTTCCTTATAGATATTAATGCTAGCCTAATTTAAATCTAAAAGTAATTCTCCAATATTAAAATCTAATATTTATAATAAATTTTTTTTAAAAAATATATTCGTTAAGGCAGTTATAAAAAGAAAATAATTCCAAAAACATAAAAATTCTGATGTAAGTATTTTTTAATTTATAAAAAGGATTTATCTTTATTATATTATTAAATAAAAAAATACGTCTTCTGGAGGTTCTTCATCATGATACCAAGAAGCATCGGAACCTTTAAAGTTTTTTAGTTGCTCTGAAAATACAAAAGATGTCAACTGTGGAGAATTTGCTACAAAGTAGACAAAAATTGGATCTACGTGGGCTGCGAGCTTAAAAACAATTGTTTCGTAAATATGTAAGTATTATAAAGTATATACTTTTTTTTCCAAAGTTTCAAAATCTATAGATTGTTTTTCTCTATTTACCCTTAAAAGATAGAAAGGAAGATCCACGGGCCCAAAGACATCAAAAATCTGAAAAAATAAATAACAATAGCAAGAAAGTAATAAATTAGTAGCAACTTACCTTCCCTATAGGAATTTTATCTCTAAGAAAAAGTATGGTGTCCACATCCAAAATGGGGATCTTGCTGAAGCTCTGAACCACAATATTTTCTTTAACTATACTTAAAATTTGACCTAACTCTTTTAATTCAGCATTCTCAGGAACTTCAATTACAATTGGCTCGGGTAAGCTTAAATCCTAAAATTATAAAGCAGTGCATATGTATAACCAAAGAATTGTAAATAATAAATAATACGTCTAAAGAAGTTTCATTCTTAGTCTTTACAGGAGTGAAAGAAGAATTATTATAAGAATCAATTTCTTCAAAACATAAGGATTCCATAGATTGAAAGTCAAGTGAATCTACGAAACTTTCATCGCTTGAAGTTTCGCTTTCTTCAACTTGAAAACAATTCTCAACGACATCAAAATTATCTTCGTTATCAAGCGGTTCGGATTGCGCAATTCTCAAATTTGCTTCAAATTCTACAGCAGTAGTTCCTTTGTAAATATTTTCAGGAATGAAATCTTCCATAAGAGCATCAACAGTAGAGTTTTCACCGTTACAAGAAGAATATATTGAATTTCTTTCATAACTGGAATCGCTTTCGGTTATAGGAATTGGCGCTGTACCCAAATTTTTCTCTATACAAGTACCGAAAGTTGGTAACAAATTTTCACATTGTGAAGAAACTGAACTTATATCTTCAAGTTTATTGATAATACTTAAATCTTCCATTTAAAGAAAATTATTCGTTCAATTCTACTAAGTTTTTTAAATAGTGTCTGAATTAAAAAATTATGCTTCGCACAGATTCAATTGTGATTAAAAAAACAGAGAATAGGTCACGTGTTAATGTCCTAGTTAACAATTTTCAATCGGAATTGATATACAGCAATACAAATGAAATTTGTAAGGCAGTTAAAAAAAATTTAAAGATTTCAATTGAGTTAATATCAATTAAATAATATGAATAAAAATTTGATATAACTTAATACCAGTGTTAGTTTTTAAATTTATGGTAGTCAACTTGTCGAGGGTTACAAGAGGCACGAGGGATTACAAACTTAGGAAAAGATGCATGTGTAAAATATTTTTTAGACGGGCGTGTCAATTTTTTTTCCGTTTACCTACTTTTTACTTTTTCGCCTCGGGTGTTAACGTTCGTTTTATTTTTTTTTAAATATTATTATATAATCAGAAGTCAAATTTTGTTGCTTTTAGAAATCATGTCTGGGGGTTTGGAGGTTCTCTCACTTAATGAGGATGATCTTTATAAAATGCTGAAGGCTAACATTCACTTATGCGACCAGATTTGTGGTTTCCAGATGGAGTCTTACGTTTATAAAAGGAATCCTTCAGGTAATTTTTGATATGCTGCTCTGTCTCAGGATTACTAACTCATTTTATAAACTTGTACTGTTGTTACCTTTATACAGGTTTGCATATAATAAATTTACAAAAAACTTGGGAGAAAATTCTTTTTGCCGCTCGCGCAATTGTGGCCATCGATAATCCCGCTGATGTGTGCATAATTGGATCAACGAATAATTCGCAAAGGGGCCTTCTTAAATTTGCCTCTCATACCGGAGCGGCCTCCATAGCTGGACGTTTTACTCCGGGGACCTTTACTAATCAAATTACGTCACAGTTTAAAGAACCGAGATTAATAATTATATGCGACACACACACCGATCGGCAAGCTTTAATAGAGTCATCCTATTCTAATATACCTACTATTGCGCTGTGCAACACATCCTCTTATGTAAAGTTTGTTGATATAGTCATACCCTGTAACACCAAGTCGACCCTCTCTGTCGGCCTTATTCTTTGGCTTTTGGCTCGAGAAGTTTTAAGATTCCGAGGAATAATTCCACGTGATATAGATTGGGATGTTATGCCCGATTTATACTTTTATCGCAGCCCTACAGAAATTGAACGTGAAGAAGTCGGAAAAGAAATAAATCAAGAAGCTTCTGCAGGTTTTGTACCGCCGCCCGTTTTGACTGCAGCCGATACTTCTCAGCTTGGGGAAGACGACTGGGCTAGAATAGATAGCCCGTCTGACGTTTTTGCACCAGAGCCAGCGAGTAAATTAGCGGAATCGTGGGGGCAGTAGTTACCTCTCTTAGCCTGTTATATTTTTGGGCTCAATAAATATATAGTAATGTTGTCTGAGACTTTGCTTTTTTATTCATTTCGTTTTTATAGATTCAGTCATTATTATAACATTTAGGTCGGGCATGTAGTTGATTCAATACTCATATAATCTTAAGTTTGATAGTTTATAAGGTGCAGCTTCTTTTTTTTTTCTCCTCTTCCCGTTATTACTGATATAGTAGATATATATTATTTCTCTTAAGGTAAAATAACATCATTTAAAAATTTATTAAATAAGTGAATAGTAGAGCTTTAAATATTACTCCACTTTGTGTATGCCAGATAGCTTATGAGGTTTTTATCTCTTTAAGTAATTTATAAGTGTAATTCAAACTTTAATATAATACCTCTCGAGTAATTAAAAAAATACTGGTTACAATTTAAGTTTTCAAAGTTAAAATATTTATTAAGATATTTTCAACAATATGAAGCTACTAAAAAAGGAATTTAGCCAGAATTTATTTAAAAATAATCAAAATTGATGGTTACATTTTTACTTTAAGAATCTTATTTGTAATAATATTTTGATCCCTGGCAAGCAAAAGTAGTTTCTAACTTGAGTTCTTGTATTAGAAATTTTAAATTAATATATATGCCTTTTACATATCTATAAAAAGCTTTTCGTCACTTGTTCTTTATTAAAGCTTTACACGTATTTGGGTTAAGACTATTTAAAATGTGAATTAGCCCCTTTGCTAATTATGTTTAATAGGCCTTTTTCCTACTTATATATGAATAGTCTCAGGGTGCCTTACAAAGAGGGTGACGTTTAAGTGAAAGGACAGCTAGCACAATCTTTTTACTAGTTCCATAGCTTAGGTTTGAATGAGAATAAAACTCGCTTATTCTTAGATTTATTAATATCTTGACTATTAATAAGTATTTCTATATTTATAGAGAGATGACTTTTGATTTTAAAAGAAAATTTAACGCTCACCTTATTTCTAGTTTTAAACAAGTACAACTTCTCTTACTCATTTAAGTTCAAGTAATAATACGGTGTATATTTACAAAAGTCAAGCTATTTAGCGAAAAAAAGCTAAAAGCAGGTATAAAAAATTACAACTTTGCATAAACTGATGAAAAGTAAGATTCCTTGAGCTGTATATTGTGCCCAAGTAAAAAACTTAAATAGGTTAATTTTCCGTAACAGTTTAATTCAAATAACATTTTTTTAAAAAAAAGAAAGCTCTAGCCGATTTCAATTAAAAAAATTGGTTTAAAAGTGTTTCTTGGAATTTAATTGTTACGGATTACTAAACGTTAACAAGTTGAAATTACACACATATATATAAGGGACAGCTTAAAAATATAAAGAAGCATAATTATAATATGTCAAAGCGTTATTAAATCCCAGAAGGTTTAGTATTTACAACTAGGATACTGTTAATCAGCTGCGTGCCTGAATTTATAGAAAGAAAGGGAGAATTAGAAGCTGAAACTAATATATATTTAACTGATATAGTATATAAGTTTATTATTTCTACCACACAATTGCTCAACTTCGAGTTGTTTTTCTAAAAAAGTATAGTGTCTAGAAACAAGGAGTTTTATTAGCTTTTTTGTAATAATTTACCTAAAAAACTTGAAACATTGCTAATATACTATTCTAAGTTAGCTTTCACTAAGCTTGAGTAAAGAGGACTAATTTCTTGTTTAATAAATTTTACTAGTTCAAGACCAATAAAAGTCAACTTTTTTTTTGGTATCATCTCTTCTAAAAAGCGCGATGGAAGGCTGAGTCCAGAAAGTACTTAACTTTTGAGGCTGGTGACCATTCGTATCTCAGCCTCTACTAAAAAGAGGAATAAAAAGTCAACAGTGTAGGTCATTCTAAACTTAATCGGTATAAACTTAGAAGGATATATTTCCGCCTGTTGCATCTTTTCTGAAGCGAAATAAAGAGTACACCCGTTGTTCTCTGCTTAAAACAAATGAGTTACTTTTTAAAATTTCTGTAGGTCACCTGCGCCCGAATTCTGAAAATCCAGGGGCACGTCAAGGAGCAAAAATATTTTTGGCAATCGCAGATTAATGTTGCGTCATCACATCGCTTATTCGTGTTGAAGCGCTACACCGTTTTTCCTGTTAATTATTTAAAAAAGCCAAGCCTTCAAAGATCTTACTAAGCGGTTTCCATTGCGATCTCGACGTTTAATACGTCGGGGGAGACTTGCGCACGCAAGTATCTCAGCTCTTCCTGTGGCAAGAATGCACACGAAGAACACGTCGACGATATACCCGTGAAGCGACCTTTACCAATGGTGCGCGTACAGAGGTGTGATCGTTAACAGTCTTCAGGTTAAAGTGGAGGGATTACATAAAGGTATCTGCGCCAGATAAAGCCACCGCTGCCAGGTCTTTGAAAGTTTCTGTTTGCGGCCTCGCGATATGTCAAATGTGGAGAGGATCACTTAACAACCCAATTTATAAAAACTCGGAAAGTTTTAGCAACACGGCAAATTGTGGCGAGGCTCACTCCGTTGATTATTGCGGCTGCATATACTATTCGCAGGAGCCAGCGGCGAGCAGACAACGAACACAGTCAATGCCCGCTCCACACAATACCATTACTTCGAGAACTTCTTAATCTTCCTTAACTTGTTCAGGTTCAATCAAAACCCCTATAGTTTTCATAACTACTGTTAGCGATTTTAACGGCGCTTCTGTTCACCATGCACAAAACTATGAAAGGGCTAGAATTATAGAACACGAAAGGTGTTTGGATCAAAATACGAGCAGCAAAAGTCGATGACTATTCCGTGCGGAATAAACAAGACCTCTCTTTTTCCTAACGTTACAATTAAACTGTAAAACTTTGCAACGTACCGCCAAGACTGGATTTCATGCGCTCGGCGGTATAACTGTCTTAAATGGACGAACCATTTATCATCCGATATATCTACCCGCTTTGAAAGGTCTCAAGGCAGTGGGAATTTCCATATGCTAGGCAGACTAGGTACCCGTATCTGTATTCGCTGTCTAAGTCTCTGCGGAAGCTACTACCGTGTAATTGTAAACTGCAACCGCCTTTCAAGAAACAGCCGGTTCGATAACCCGAATGGCCGCGTCTTCGAGGCCTGCGCTGAGGAATGCGGGTCTATGCATCTTTAGTACACAACACCTAATGCACTTAACGGCGACAGGCATTATGAGCGTACTAGATGTCGCCATACTAAAAATATATGTTTCTAAACGGCGATCGAAGCGCTCAACGCACTGCCGTGCGATCATCCACCAGTTCTTCTCGAACTAAGCGACGGAAAGGGTACATTCGCGAAGACTATTTTTGGCCTCCTTTACCAATTAGCACAAATTTGCTGATTTTCTCAAAACTACGCTCGCGCTGTGGTCGTCACTTTTTGTAAACGCCCATATTGCTTATATGCTGCAGTTGCCTGTTTTGAAAGCCCTCGTTACGGGTAAAAAATATATATGATTATCTGACCGAGAGCTAGTATTTGAATTTGTTAATTAGGTGAAGCATCGGAAGAGTCTTTATGAATAAAAGAATGTTTTTGTTTTAATACAAGCTTGAAACTAATATGCGCTATCACTGCGTCGACCACGCCAGGAGATACGTTAATAAAACTAAAAAAGCAAAAATTAAGCAAAGTTATATGTAATAAAAAAGTGTTTTATGCAACTTCTAGTAATAGTATTATTATTTTTTTTTTTATAAGTTTTTAACTATCACTTTCCTAAACCTCGAGGAAGATGACGCTCGTCCCCTTCGAGTTGATATCTTATAAGAAAGATGTGAAGTAAGCTCCCGGTGTGATGTATAACTCGGAGACACAAATTATGTTTACATTTAAGATGTAGGAGTATTGACGCACTCAAGTTAAATCTCTATGTTCAATCGCAGGCTTAAATTACACCAACTTTTAATAAATATAAACTAGATCAAAAAATAGGTTTTATATATTACAAATGGATGTCACTATAGTAAGTTAAACATTTAAAAAAATTAAAGTTATTTTCTTTATAAAAGCTTCCTGCTTATAATAATAGTATTACTTTCCTGAAGTTTGTACTTCCCAACAAAAAAATTATTTGATGTCAAATAACTTGACTTCTCGTAGAGTAGTTAGTAATAAATTTAGAGATCCAAAATTAGTCTGGATGCCCAAGTAAAATGTGCCTCAAAGATATATATTTTTTGAGTTTAAAAGTTTATCTCCTTCAAATTTACTTCAGTATATTGTAAGCAAGCTGAGAAAGAGCTAAGCATCTATTTTTGAAGCCCAGAAGGTGGCTTCCAGCAGAAAACACAGCATTTTAATATGTGTTATGAGAAATAGTATAATGAAGTTTAAGTGTGGACTTAAAGTTGGCGTGCCTCACGAGTATTTAGACAATAAAACTAAAATATAAAATATAGTTTTCCATTAAATCCCCCGAGTCAATAAGTGTATTTTATATAGCAAATTAGTTATATAAAGGGGAATACTAATATTATAATTGATATTTCAATTAAAAAAATTAATTTTTATTATTTTTTATTGGAAAATATAATTGTCTAAATTAACCGAGGGCGAAAAGGGAAGCTTCATTAACCGTGCAGGCTACTTTTCTTAATTCCTTAAATAAAAGAGTTAATTTGGTAAAGGATAAAAACGTTGAGCAAAATAAAAAAAAAACTTTTACTGTGAATTCATTTTCAATAAACTATTATCTTTCTTTTAACTAAAAAGTGAATTTTAAAATAGAAACCTCGGCTGGAAAATTAAATTATGATTGAGATTTTTTTAAAAAATATCAAAAAAGTACAAAACTAGTAAAAATATACTTATATTTCTAGTAACAAAATACATGGATAATTATAAGTGATTGATAAAAATTAATAAATTTGGGACAAATTTTTATAGCGTTAATTAAATCTAAAGGCGTACAGGGGTATATATAATTTCTGTTCTACTAATTTGTAACATTATTTTATGGATTATAAAAGATTTATTATTTTATTTTGAATCAAAATTAAATTCTTGCTATTGCTTGCATGAATAAGTCATTCACGCCGAGCATAGATTTGATTTAATTAAAATATGATTATTACTTGTTCTAAATTACTTGTTCTAAAAATTATTTGTTTTTCAAGTTGTTATAATGATATTTTAAGAAAAAAAAAATGCTGATGCAAAGATGCAAAAAATGTGTATTGTGTAGCAGTTAGAAGTATTTAAAATTTATAAAATAGTTGTAATTTAAAATTATACAATTTAAAAAAAGATAGCCAGGCATAGTTATCACTATAATTTAATCACTTTTCTACAAAAAGTCGCTTCACAAGTGAAAATGTAGTAAAACAACCCGCAAAGTAAATTAAAAATATAATCATTCCGTAAAGTTCCTCAGATAATATTTTTTTTGAATTTTAAATTAATTTACAATATCAGTGATTTTTAAAAGAAATTGTTTAACTTTATATTTATTTCTAGACAAAAAACTTAAATTTTCAAACCACCTGTATCCCTCTTTAAACCTTAAATTATTAAAAAAATGTATCAAAGCAGTAATTTATGTTGACAACCTTTTGAGATAAAATAAATAAAAATAAGAAACTTTAAATTAAGCCTTAAAAGTTTTTAATTTTTTTTTGCTTACTACAAAGAATAATTAAGTAAAATTTTAACCAAAATGAGCGCGTGACCTCCGCGATTACCGCAAATTATAACACTTTCTTTTTTTTTTATTTATATAAAAATTAATAATCAGACGCTCGCAATAATGAAGAAACAAGTAAACGTTAAAATTTGAATAATAAAAAATTCCTTAGATTTACTTCAAACAAACTTTTCTAGTAAATTTTAAACCAAAATGTGCGGATAAACTTTGCCATTACTGCTAATTATAATAATTAGTTTTTCGCTTAAAAAAGAAATTACATAATTAAACGTATCACTATATAAAAAAAGGAAATTATTAAAAATTAATTAAATTTTCAAAAGTTCCTTGATTTAAAAACTAATAATACATCTTTAGTATGTTTTGAAGAAACGGTGATTCGAATGCTCGGCTCGGGAAGATGCTTTTCTGCAGATTCAATATACTCCGGCATTACCTTTAAAAGTTGTGATTTTTTGAAAAAAATAATAACAATAAAAAATTAACAATAAATTAGTTAATTTGATTCTGTATAAATTTTAATTAAAAAAAATAATGTTTTCAGTTATTAAAATAAATTAATAAAAATAAACCAGCAAAACGCCGTTATTATAACAAAAATCAACAACACTTTGAAGAATTTGTTTTTTTTCTTCGCGTGTTGTTGCAGATTCTGGAAGACGAAGATGAATAATTGGGCTAATCTGTCTATACTACGTATAACGCTGCAATCAGATTAATTAGATTTCTAAATTTTTAAAAGTACCCCACAAATATGAAGTTTCATGCGGAAGGATAGTAATTCCTTCCAAAGAAAATCAACCTTTTAAGAAAAATAAAAAACAATGAACTTTTTTCTAAATAATAGAAATGTAATCTCAATAAAGAAAAAATAAATTGTCATTTAAAATTACAATTAATTTAAAAAAAAAAGTTTTAATAGGTTAACGAAATTAACTTTTCGCAACGCAAAACAGAGTAATAATAATCATTAATAATTATAATAATAATAAAATTTTGTTTTATATTTTTATAACCGCAAAAAAAATTATTAAATCAGCCTCAAATAATAAAGAGTAATAAAATGTAATTTTTTTTAAGGATTATTTTATTAATTGAATATTAAAGTTTATCATTATTATTATTATAATAATGTGCCTTTTTTTTTTAAAAAAAATCGCTGGCGCTGATCTGGCGTTTATATCTTTTTGGCGTTGGACATAAAACAAATAAATTTCTTCGACTATATAATTATATAATCTTATAATCTATTTTTTACTCATTAAGACGAAGCAATTAAGTTTTTTTTAAAAAACCATAAAATTTCAAAAACATTTGGATTTTTTCTGATAAGAGAATTTTCAAATAAACTTTTTTAATTTTATATTTACTACTTTATTATGACTTGGAACTTTTACATAAAACCTTTTTGTTTTCAGTTTTTTTTAATATAAAATTATTATTAGATTTCAACAATTTGTACAACTTTTATGGTAAATAAATATTCACTTTTTCTATATTAAACGGATTTCTTAATTTTTTTTAGTTAACAATTGGAAAATTAGTAAAGAAGTAAAAAAAAATTATTTTTAATTTAATCTAAAGGAACTTTAAAAAAAAATTTTTTTTGGTGGATCTAAAAATTAATTATTAATTTGTTTTTACTCGATGTAAAAACATAAGTAGAGTAGTTTATAATAAAATATTATGTAAAAAAACTTTTTTCTTAATAAAATTTAA
The DNA here is from genome assembly GCF_036711695.1 of Zophobas morio. Classification (NCBI taxonomy): domain Eukaryota; kingdom Metazoa; phylum Arthropoda; class Insecta; order Coleoptera; family Tenebrionidae; genus Zophobas; species Zophobas morio. The sequence goes on from NW_026972327.1 coordinate 23,522, forward strand.
ATGAATCCTTAAAAGAAGTTAATTTTTGGTGGTACTTAAAATTAAATTTTAATTTTTTTTCCGATAATAAAATGTATTCATTTTAGTTAACCAAAATAAAAATTATTATAGAAGTTTATAATGAAATATTAAGTAATAAACTTAATTTATATAAAATTTAATTGAGTTTTATAGAAATTCATTTTTTTAAAAAATCTAAAATTTTCTTTACGATGTTAACAAAATGTTTTTTAATTAGCAACTCTAAGGAAGTTTATAATAAAATATTAAGAAAAAAATTCTTTATAAAATATGTTATAAAAAATAATCTTTGGTGGATTTTAAAATTAAATTTGATTTTTTTTTTCGATAATTAATTTTTGGTGGATCTAAAAATTAAATTTTAGCTTTTTTTTCCGCTGGTAATAAAAATTTATTTAGTTAACTAAAATCAAAATTTCAATAGAAGTTTATAGAATAAATAATTTAGTAAATAACTTTTTTCTTAATAAAATTTTTACGATCTTTAGGAATTTTTTTTTTGGAGAATCTTAAAATGTAATTTTGAAATTTTTTGTTATTAATTGGACTAATAGCAGAAAATTTTGATAGGTATTACGTAATAAAAACTTTCTTTTTTTTTTAAAAGAATTTAATTTTGGACCCTAAAATTTAAAAAAAATTTTCCGATGACAATATTACTTTTTTTTAAATAAATTTATTTTTGGTGGATCTTAAAATTTAATCTTTGGTTTTTATAATAAAAACGTAAGGGATAAATTTTTTTCTCTATTAAATTTAAATGTTCTCCAAGAAATAAAATTTCTGCTGGATCTAAAAATTTATTTCTTTACGACATTAATATAAACCTTTTTATTTAGCTATTAATATAAATAGTAAAGAAAGTTAAAATAAAATATCAAGTAAAAAACTTTTTATTTTAAAATTTAATTGAGTTCAAGAACTTACTTATTTCGTTATGACGAAGATAATAAACATTCAATATTATAATTCATTTTAAATTATTAATGAAAATATATAAAGTTATTAAAAATCGAAAAGCATATGTGCTTAAAAAATACTTTTTTGAAATCTAATATAAATTTAATCTTTATAATAACCAAATGATTAGTAGTTGCGAAAAATAAAACACTTTCAAGAACTAATAATGATTTAAAAAATAAATCAGAAAAGAGAATGTACTTAAAATTCACTTAAAAGATTTCAACTTTTTTTTTAATTATAATATTTTAGTATTAAGAAAGTAAGTCAATTTTTTTTGATTTTGCATAGTTGCCCTAAGTTTATAAATCTCTATAGTAGAATTTTTTTTATCTAAAAAATTTCTTAATTTATAAGGAAATAAAAAAAACTTGTTATAAAATAATTTACTTTATAATAATTTTTACAACAATAAAGTTTAATAGAAAGTTTATAAATATTTTTAAAAATAAAAAGAAAAAATTTCTTAATTTATTAATTTTTTAAAATTTAAAAAATAAATTTAAATATTTTAAAAACCGCTTAACCATAAAGAATACCAGCTTAACTCTTAAACGGCCAAAATCTCTACGAAACAAAGATTGGGAGCCAACTTGGACAATTTTTGATAGCAATTAGTGAGGTTTAATGAAGGTTGAACCCAATAAATTAACCAATGCACACTATAAAATTTTATTTATATTGAAAAAGGCAGATTTGAATTTTACTGTAAACTTATTAAAAACTAAATTATTTTCAAAAGTTAATTATATTTTAAAAATATCAGTATTCTTATGAATTGTGTGCCAAATAAACACTCTTTTAAATTTTATAAATAAATTACTTTACTTAAACAGATGGCAAATCCAATTTTCTTATAACCTTTTTTGATAATTAATTTATTTTTTTAAAGAAGCCAGTATTATTTTTATTTATGTATCAAAAAAACACCAAATTTTACTATTATCTTTTTAAATAACTATATTACTTTTTTTAAAAAAATTACTGTGTACCAAACAAACACTTTTTCTTTAAATGTTGTTATAAATTATTCTACTTAACTTGACAACGGCAGATCTAATTACCACCATAATCCTATTTAAAAACTAAATTATTTTTTTATGAATTAAAATAATTTTAAATTATGTATTAAATAAACCATTTCTTTATATTTTATAAAAAAAATATTTTATGACAAGTGATAATGGCAGATCTAATTCCCACTATAATCTTTTTGAAAACCAAATTATTTTTTAAGGTATCAGTATTATTTTATATGAGCACCAAATAAACACTTCTTACTATTTATAAAAAATAATTAATATTATTATAATTAGGAACTAAATATATTATTTTATATGAAATTTAAAATTAATTTAATTATAAATGTAAATTGTTAAAAAATATTTTCAAACTAATTTTTTCTTTAGCTGATGGCTTAATAATAATAATATGAAAGAAGAAATTCATATACATAAAGAGTAGAAAATTTCCAAAAGATTAAAAAGTAGTTAACTCTTAATTCTCAAAAGTTATTACTTTTACTTTATTTTTTATAATTTTAAATTTATTATCATTAAGAAATGCGCGTGTTAAAAAAAAAAAAAGCAAAATTATAAAATTTAAATAATTTTATTCTTTCATATAAAATTTCGTTAAAAAAGTAATCATAATATAGTATTAAGAGTTTGCTAATTCACTTTCACCATTAATAAAAAAAATAATTTTTTTATAACATAATTTAGTGTTTAAAAATTTCAAAACTTTTAAAATTAAAAAAGGTTTACTTGCCTTTTCGTAAAACTTAGATTATAAATTTTTGTAGTTTTTTTAGGTATTAAAGTATTGATAGTTTACTTATTTATATTTACTATTAATAAAGTAATATAATATTTTTTATAACATAATTAGTTAGTTAATAAAATTTTGGAATGTTAATTTAAAAATTATAAATGCTCTTGAAATGCAACAGCCAAATTTATATAAGTATATATCTTTTAATTATTAAAAAGTATTGAAAATTTGCTTATAAACTTTTACTACTAATAACTAAAGAAATAGTTTCTATATGAATTTTAAATAATTTCTATTAATTTGGAAAAAGGCTTTTTATAAGCAACTTATAATTTTTTAATTATTGTAAAATATAAATAATTCCTTATAGACTATTACTATTAATAAAAAAATCGATATTTTCTGTAGAAAAGTTCGTAAATTTCTCGAAATTAATAAAAATTATTAACGTTTTTTTTAAGCAACATTTATTTATATGAATTTTATTATTATTATTATAAAAAATAAATAATTTCCTTTGCACTTTTTCTTTAGAAAAAATTATATTAACATTTTTAATACGCAACAATTTTATAAATTTTTTAAAGTTTTCTTTAATTTCTAAAAAGTTATAATAACTTTTAAGCAATTTGTGTATTATTTTTTATTAGTATAAAAAGTTAAATAATAAAATAAACTTTTCTTCACTATTTCACTTTTTTATATAAAAAGCTTTAACAAATTTTTTTAATTCTAATCACTTGCTTACTTTCAAGTCTACACAAATGTATTAAATTTAAGCAAATATAAAAAATAAGAATTTTAAAACCTTTTAGTTATTAATTATTTATTATTAAAAAAAATATTTTATTTTTATATAATAAAAATTAATTACATTTTCTTTTAGATTGTTTAAAAGTTTTGAATCTTTTTGTAACTTTTGCAAAGCCAAGCGAGCCGCCTCCGCATTGATAGGAGGAAGCGAAGCTGAAAAACAATAGCCTTTTCCTTGAAGTCTCTAGAAAAAAAATATAATATGAAAAAATATTATTTGAAAGAAATAATAAATAATTTTTAGAAAGACAGAATAAAAATGAAATAAGAATGTAAAAAAAAACAACATAATAAAATGGTATTATTCTTAGAAAAGATAATAATACAATAACTCAATTAAAAAAGTTCAAAAAGTAATAATAATATAAAAAAATAAATTAAATAAAAAAATTAAAAAATAAGATAATAAAAATGAGTAAAATTAAAGTAAAAAACTAAAAGTAATAATAAATTATTTTTTAATAATAAAAATATAAGAAAAATAAAATTCAGCAATAATAAAAGTAACTACAATATATTTTATTATATGTAAAAATAAATCGAAAGTAATATTAATAAATTTTTTACATAAAATTATGATAAAAAATAACAAAATATATATATTTTTTTATAATATTTATTATAATAAAAATAAGTTCAACAGTTTTAAAAATCTAAAAGTATTAAGAAATATATATTTATTAATATAATAACAATAAATAAAAAAAAATAGTCTAAAAGTAAAAAGAAATATTTTTTATAAATAATAATATAGTATCAATAATTAAACGATAAGTATAATAATAGAAATAATATATATGTTTTTAAAAAAATATAAAAAAAACTAATATCAGCAATAAAAATCTAAAAGTAAATAATATATATAGGACTGTCCATCTAAACGTAATAATAAATATAGTTATAATAAAAATTATTCAAACAAAAAAAATCTCAAAGTAATAATAAATATAATTTTATTATAATAATAAATTAAAAGTTAATAATAAAAATCTAAAGATAATGATAAATATTGTTGAAAAAATAAATTATATAATAGAGAATTTAATAGAAAATTTAAAATTATTATTATAAAAATAAAAAGGTATAGTAAAAGTTAATATGGTTTCCAGAATAATAATTACAATTGTTTCTTTGCTTTGTAAAATAAAATACATAAAAAGTTATAATATAATGTAGTAATAAATAAATACATATTTATAATAAAAAATAATATAACAAAAAATGTTTTTAAATATTATATTTTTGGTTTGTTAACTTCGTTAATATATATATAAAATATATAAAAAATAAATAAAGGAATAATATCAACATAAAAAGTTATTATCTATAATAAAAAATGCTTATTTACTCCGTAATATATATAAAAATAAATATAAAAAAGTATATGAAAGTATAATAAATAAAATAATATGTACAAAAAGTTTTCATTAATAATAATAACTCTTTGTTACTTTGTGACTATTAAAAAATAGTTAAATATAAAAGTTAAAAAAATATAAATACATAAAATAAATAAAATAAAGTTTTTTATAAATAATAATTAATGCTTATTTACTTTGCGTATAAGAAAAGTAACTAAATATATAAAGTTATAATAAAAATTATTTAATAGTAAAAAAACATGCATAAATAAATAAATTTAATTCTTTTTTAAATTTAATATTTAAGTGAAGTAAAAAAAAATTATTAGACAGAAGTAATATTTTTTTAAAATTTTAATTAAAAAAAGTTAATATTGTTATAATAAAAAATAAACTTTATTTCTTCATTAAATAAAATAAAAATATTTTATTATAAAAGTTTCTTTTTACATACATGAACAGTTAAAAGTTTAATAAATATAATACAGCATTATTTATTTTCTAATAACTAATAATTAATAAAAGCAATAATAAAACTTTTTTTTTGCAATTCATGTCTTTATAAAAAAAATAAATAAATTTAATTTTTATAATAACACAAAGTTTCCTTTTTTATAAATAAAAGTATAAAAAGTGCATAATAAAATAGTACTGTACTATTTTTTGTCTTAATATTTTTTTAAAAAAAAATTTTATAAAAATATAATAATAATAAATTTTTTTAAATTTAAAAGTTTTTTTTTTGAACCAAAGTTTAAACAATTTTTTTAGTAGTTTGTACTAATAAATAAGGAATGTAATAAAAAAAGTTATTATTTTTTTCCATTGTAAAGTTTCTTTTTTCAATATAACAAAGTTTTTAAGAGCTATAATAAAATAATAGTACTATTTTTACTTAATTAACCTTTTGTTTACTTGAAGCATAATATAATATTTATATAAGTTTTTATTATATTATAACAATGTTAATAAAAAAATTTTCAATATAATAATAGTATTTAATATAAAAAAAAACTATTTCTAATACTAAAGCAATATTAAAACTTTTTTTTTTAAATATAATAAAATTAATTTCTTCAATTTATATTTTTATTATAAATAACTATTACTTATTCTTTAGTACTACTAATTTTTCTTTTCCAATTTAAAAAAATAATTATATTAAAATTTTATTATAATTTTTATTTTCAGTAATAAATTTTATTATTAGATTTTTTATTTGCTTTCATGTATTTGTAATCTAAAATTATAAAAATAAAAGTTCTTCAATTTATATTTTCATTACATTAAATTTATTATTATTTTATTAAAATCAATTTTTTTAACTTCATAAAATTATATAAAAATTATTCTAATTTTTGCTAATAATCAAATTTTTGTTGCTTAATATTTTTTTAATACAAATTTGTAAATTTTATAAAATAATGTTAAAAACTTTTTTAGTTTCCTTTTAAATGTAAAATATTAATTTGTTCAGTTTATGAATAAAATATTTTATTTTTTTATTACTATTTTTTTTTACTTTTTCAACTTAAAAAAAATATATTAAAACTTGATTTCAATAAAAAAATTCTATTATCAATTTTATTGCTTTTGTAATTTCATTAAATTTTATAAACTTATAAAATATTGTTAAAATTTTTTAGTTTTTTTCTTAGAAATAAAATTATTTCTTCAACTTATAAAAATATTGTATATTTTTATATTATTATCATTATTTCTTTTTTTCAGTTAATAAAATATATCAAAAGTTTGTTATATATAAATTTTATTATCGGATTTTTATTGTTTTTTCAATTTTTATAACACATAATTTTAAATTTTATAAAATAATATAAAAACATTTTAGTTATTTCATAAAATAAAAAATCCCTAAATTTTATATTTTTCTTATTAAAAAATATTTACTATTTTTTATTTTTAATCCAATTTTATGTAAAATTTCGATTTAATAAAATAATATTAAACCTTTTTTTTTTAGTTATTCCTTCATTTCATGTATTTCTTAGAAAAAAAAATTATTTATTATTATTATTTATTTTCCTTATCCAACTTAGAGAAAAATATATTTAACTTTTTTTTCATTTTTTTTTGTTTACAAAAAAAAATTTATTACAAAATATTTTCTATTTTTTATATTTATTTATAAAAAATTTCTAATTTTATAAAGAGATAATAAAACTTTTCAAGGCTTTTAATTATAAATTAAAAAAAGTTTTCGCTTTCATGTTTTCTATGTTAAAACTTCATTTGCAGTTTTTATAATAAATAAAACTATTTTTTTAAAAAAAAATTATATCTTTAAAATAACTTTTTTTTCAGGTTCTAACTTTTTTTTTTATTTGTGTATAATGAAATTATTAAACGAGTTTCTTAAAATATAATGTTATTAGCTCTTGAAAAACTTTTTCTCTGGATATTATTCTTTTTAAGCATTTTAAATTTATAATAATCATTTATACTTTTAACTTATTTATTTTTTATAATAACAATTACTTAAGTATTTTGAAAAATAATGGAGTATTATTTATAATAAAACTTTTTAAAAGGTTTATTAACTTTCCAATAATTTTTTTAGTTTTTTATATAATAATCCTTTTTGACGTTTAACTTTTATTTTAAAATTTTTTATAATATTTACATAAATTTTTTGAAAAAATATTAAATTATTAATATTAATAAAACTGAATTATAATAAATCTTCAAAAAAAATATTTTTTACTTTTATAATTATAAATAATAATATATTTTGTATTTTCTTATTTCTTTATCTCTCAGCTTTTTTATATGATTTATTTGTATAATTTATACTTTTATAAATATTTTATATGATTTATTTTCTTGTACAAACTTTTATATATTTTTATTTTTATTCTTATATGATAATAAAATAGGTTTTTCTTTATAGATAATAACTTTTTATATTCTTTCTATTAAAAATATATTTACACATAAAATTTATATACTTTATTACTTCTATAAAAAAATTGCTTACTAGATATTAGAATTAATTTTTTTTAATACTTTCATAATTATTAAAAATTAAAAATTTATTATTAATATTAAAAAACTTTTCATTATTAATATTATTATAAGAATTCAGGAAAAACAATATAATCAAGTATCTATATTTATATAATCTTAAAAACAAACTTGATGGTCCACTAAAAATTTAGAACCGGCACAGAAGCCACCAACAGAAGCCAAAGCATTTTCCATAGAGGCGTATATCTGATCGACGTCTTCAGGCTTAATGATAATAATAATAAATATAATAAGTAATACGGAACATAAGAAAAGTAATAGTAATATAATAATATACAAAAATATATAATAAATAATATAAATATTAGCGATAATAAATAAATAATTAATAATATTTAATATATACATAAATAATATGTAAAAATAAAAAAAGTAATAATAGTAATAAAAATATTAAAAAAATATAAAATGTTTAACATAAAATAGTAATAATAATATTTAATATATAAATATGAAAAAACATAAAAGGGTAGTAATGAAAATAAATAATAAAAATAAAAAAGTAATAATTATTACTAAAATAATATAAATAAAAAATGAGTATAATAATATTATTGTAAAAACAGTAAATAATATATTATATATATAAATTTTTTTAAATAGTAATGAAATAATAATAATAAGTTTATGTATACCAAATATATAGCGAATAAAAAGAAATAGAGAATGTTATAAATATTATTAATGATAACGTCGTAAAATAATTATATTGCAATAATAAAGTATAGAAAATTATTAAAGATTGATAAATAATAATTTAAAAAAGGAATAGCAGTAATATAAATAATAAAGATATAGAAATTAGTAAAGAATATTAATACGAAATATATATAAATAATAAAAATTAAAAAAATATAAAAATATATTGTGAAAATAGTGCATTACTAAAAAATTATAATAAATAAATTATCAATAATAAATTTTATAATAAAAGAAGTAGAAAAATATAAAAATCATTATGAACAGTAAAATACTTAAAAAATAATTATAAATAAATATTGTTAATAATAAAATAATAAAAATAATAAGTGGAAATTATTTACTAAATAAATGATTAAATAATAGAAAAAGTAATAATAATAAATAATGTAATAAAATTGAATAAATATAAACAATAATAGGTACTAAATTTATACTAAATAATAAAAACTATAAATAATAGAATAATAAATAAATAACAAAACTTTTAATGATGAGAACAGAATAAAAATAACCATAATAAGAAAAAATTTTGAAAATAATAAAAAATTTAAAACTATTATTATAGTAATAAGCAAATTTATTATTACATGATAATTTGATAGCAAGAAGTAAAAGTATTACATAAATAATAAAAAAAGGAAAATTATATTTGTGATAATATAATAAAAATAATAACAAGTAGAAAAAATTTACAAATAATAAAAAGTGTAATTATGATAATAATAATAATAAAATTCTTATTGGAAATAGTAAAACAATTAATAATAAATAGTAAATTATATAACAATAAATATAAATAATTAATAAATAAAAGTGTTAAATATAAAATATTATTACAAATAGGAAAAATATAATAATAATAATACGTAGTAAAAATATATATATAATAACAATAATTATAAATTATTAATAAATAAAGAAATATTATATATAAAAAAATTACTATTTCAAAGTAAAAACATAATAATGCGAAGAAGTAAAAATTATTTATAAATGTATAAAGCTTAATTACTTTAATAATGAATAAAAAACAGCCATTATTTTATCTACTAATAAGTAAACATTATTAATAAATAAAAAAAGTATAATTTTATGATAATATTTATAGGTAAAACTATTAAACTAATGAAAAAGTATAATTATTCTAAGAACAAATAAAAATAATCAATATTATAAATAGTGAAATATATATTAATAATAAAAAAAGAAGTAATAATTATTAAAAAATATTAAAAAGTATAATAATTACTATAATAACAAAAGTAAACATCAATATTAAAACAAGTAAAATATAATAATTAGAAGAAGTAATAGCTCAGATATTAAAATAATAAAACATATAATAAGACGTAAAAATCATTATTAAATAATATTATTAGTACATTAATACTGTAATGCTCTGTAACTCCGCGGCCGCCTTTTCCCAAAACCCCAAAAGAATTGCTTTCGTCTATGAAAATGCGGCATTTATATTTTTTTTTAAACTGAAGCTGTTGAATATAAAAAAAAATAAAATAAAAATACTAATAAAAAAATTTTTATACTTAAAAAAAATACGAAAGAATAGTATAAAAATAATAAACACACACGCAAATACAAAAAGTTTAATAAAAATAATAAAATAACAAACTTTCTAAAAAGTATTCAGGATAATAATAAAAAGCAAAACGCCCTATAAAGTTTTCATAATAATTATAATAAATATACAAGGAAATAAGAAAAGTTTAATATATTTATAATAATAAAAAGTATATCTTTTTTTATAAAGTATTCAATAATAATAACAAATTTTTAGTATAAGTAGAAAAGTAAAAATATAAGATGTATATAATAACTAAGTTTTTTTTAAAACAATAAATATATTTATATAACACAAAGTAAAAGTTTTTTAAATTACAGTTCTAAATATGTATAAATAATAAAAAAAGTAAAAGTTATCTTGTAGTCATTCAAATAAAAAATATATATAAATGATAAAAAGATAAAGTTTCTATAAGGTGAACATTATTATTATAATGAATAATAATAATCGTACGAGTTGCGGCAGAGGACAGATATCTCCGTAGTTTCTATAGAGACCCTCCACGACTATCAAGCGGCGTATATGCTTGGCTTTTTTCGGATTCTTATTTTATTTATAATAAAAAAAATATAAAAATATATAGAAAAAATTATATATATAATATAGAAATACTCTAAGAATAAATATAAAAATAATTAGGATAATAAATATAAACAAACATTAAAATAATAATAGTAAGTAGCATATACTATATATTTTTTTATTAATAAGGAAATAAGTACAATTAAATACAAATATATAAAAACAATAAGTAAAATTTAGTTGTAATAATATTAAATATACTATAACAAAAAAGCAATAAATGGTTTAGTAAACTATAAGGTGAATAAATATAAAAGTGTTATATATTTATTATAACACAAAAATTTCAAAAGTTTAATAATAAAAACTATTAAAAGTATATGTAAAAATATAAAATTTAATGGTAATAATTATAACAAGTAAAAGTAAATATAAAAAAGAAATAATCATAAAAAGTAAAACTTTATTTATAATAATTATAAAAATTAAAAAAAATAAAGTATTAATTCTATAAAATATTAAAAATCATATGTAAACTATAAATACTATTAATAATACAAGTTAATAAAAGTATATATCATATAGTAAAGTTTTTTATTATAATAATAATAAGTAAAAGTTATTATAAAATAATATGAATAAATTAGAAATAATTATAAGTAAAATTTAATTGTAATGATAATAAATATATAAAAAAGTAATGTAAATAGAAAAATAGTAATAATTGTAAGTAAACTATAAATAAATATATTATGAAGTATAAAATATAGTAATAATGTTATATATAATTTAAATTTAAGATATTTAATAATAATAATAATAAATACAAAGTTTGATAATAATATGATCATATAATAAATATAAAAAATATATAATAAAAATAATAGTAAAAAAAAAATTATAAAGGAAAACTTTTATGAATATAATAATAATTAAAATAAAATATAAAATAATGAATAATTATTATAGAAAAAAATAAGGAACTAAAACTTTGATAGTAATAATAACTTTTCTAATAATAATTAATGATAATTAATAATGAAGAAAAAGTATAATCTTCTACAATAATTGTCGTTATAATAATAAATAATAAAATATACATAACACAACTATAATAATAAATAAAAAATATATTATAATAAAAATGCAACAAATTTATCATAAATAAAAGTAAAATGATAACGATAGAAGTAAACAAAAGTATTGTATAAAAAATTAACCAACATAAATCTATATAAGAAGAGTAATAAATAAAAAATGTATAATAAAAAGAAAATATTATTTAGAAAACAAAAATTTAATATAGAAACTTATAAAAATAGTGGAAAGAAGAAAGTAATTAGAATGAAGTAAACAAATTTTTATATATATATAAAAAAAATAAACTAGTATAGTAGTGGTAACATATTATAAATATATTATAAAATGGTAAAACTAAAAATATATATTATAAAGTTAATAAAAATAATATAGTAAACAAAATCCAATGGAAAAAAAATAACCAACATTAACTTTTATAATAGCAATAATAATAAATAAAATATGATGATAAGAAGAAGAAAATTATGTATAAACAAAAAAAAATCATATAAAAAAGTAAATAAATTATTATAAGAAAAATAAATATAAACATTTATAAAAGTTAATAATAATAATAATAGTAATAAATGTAAATAAATTTATTAACTATTAATAGAATGAATGTAAAACTTTAACACTAAAGAGTAATAAATAAGTAGAAACATAATATTTGTTTATTAATAAATTCCAACTAACTAAAAGTTTTTTTTTCGTGCATAATATTATAATCAACTCGTAAAAAACTTTTATTATTTAATATTAATAAATAACATACAACATACAGGAAAAAAACTTTAGAAACATATAGAAATATAACAAAAATGTTAAGTTTTATTCTTAAAACAGAAAAAAACTTTTATAAAAAAAACTTATAAAGTGTAATAAAAGTAATGAAAAGAGTTTAAATATATACAAAAGTAATCACAAAAAAAAAATTTTACTGGAAATAAATAAATATTTTATAAAAACAGAATATATAATAAAAAGTATATAAAAATAGTTTTCATGTGTTAAAAATACAAAAGAAGTAAAAGTTTTATACTTAAAACCTTTCAAATATTAAAAGTTAAAAAAAAAAAATCTATATAAATATACAAGAAAAGTAATTAAAAAAATTTATAAAAGTAAAAAAAATATTTTTTATATATAAAAATATAACAAAAGTGAAGTTTTTACCTAAAATCTTCTAATGATAATTAAAAAAAATATTTCTTAAGTAATTATTTTTAAAAATAAAAACTTTTCCATCTGAAACTTTTATAAAATTGTAATAAAAAATATAATTATATATTAAAATAAAATGAAAAAACTTTTTTCTTATTAAATCTTTAATATTTTTTTTATTTTTATCAGTTATTATTATATAATAATTTTTATACTATTACATAAAAGTTTTGATCTTAATCTTATAAAAAAATTAACAAAAGATATTTTTTATAGAAAAATATTATAAAATAAAAGTATTCTATATAAAAACTTTTCTAGTTTATTAGAAAATAATTTATTTAACTCATTTTTTAAAAAAATTAAAAAATATTATATTTTTTAATATTTATTTGTAATATTTAAAACGTCTAATCTTCAATTTTCATAAAAGTAGAACAAAAAAAATATTTTAAAAGTATTAAATTTTTGTATTTTGCACTTTTTACTGATTTTATTATTGTTATTTTAATTTTCTTCTAATATTATTTATAGTTATTTTTGTTATTAACATATTTTTAACTTTTTATTATATATATTTCTGTTATCTTACTTTTAGTATTAATTTTAAAAAATAAAGATTTCGTCCTACAATTTCTGAAAAAAAATATTTTATATATAAATTTATAAAAAGAAAATATTATTTAACATAAAAAGGAAAATATTTATTATTATTATTATATATCCATAGCAAACTTGAATAAAAAATAATAATAGAAAGTAAAGTTTTCTATATAAAAACTTCTATTTTTTAATAATATTTTAATTTATAAAAAAAACTTTTCGATCTTCTTGAGCTTGCTGGTTTAGAAGTTCTTCGAGATGCTGCATATTATTATGCCGGAACCAAATAACTCGACTTTTGGCAGCTAATAAGCCAGTTTGGTTCGAAAAAGAGAGGCCCTCGTCACTAAAAAAAGTACAAAAATGAAGAAAAATATTATAAAATATTCATAAAATTGTAAAAAATAGATTATAATAAACATAAAAAAATTGAAAAAAATAAAACAATTTATATAATAAAAAAATTACAAAAATAATAAAACATTAAAGTGATATTAAAAATAATTATAAGCACACAAAGAAAATATATACAGTATAACATAGAAAAAAAAACTTCTGATAGGAAAAAAAGGTAAAAAAAAAAAAGTGGAATTCAATAAATAAAAATTTTTTATCATTATTTAAATAAAATAATTTAATAAAAAATAATAAAACTTGTTAAAATAAAAAAACTCAAATATATTTAAAAGTAGAATTGAGATAAAATAATAAGAAATGGAAAAATGTATATAAATATAAAAAAAGTTTTGATATTAATATAATAATATTAATAAAACAATGAATATTATAAAAAGGTAAAGAAACTATTTTTACGGAATAAATATAAAAATATATAAATGAAACTTTTTTGTAATAATAAATATTAAAATGTAAAAGTAATAAAACTCTTAAAGAATAAAAAATCTTAAAAAAATGTAAAAAAAATAAATATATAACATTATATATAATATATAAATATAATAATAAAACAAAAAATAATAAATAAAACTTTTTGAAAAATAAAAAACTTCTAATTAAAAAAGTGAATACTCAATAATAAAAAGGAAAAAAAATATGATTAGATAAAACTTTGTATAATATAAAAAATAAAAATAATAATATAAACAAAAATGTTAAATAGTAAAAACTAAAAAAATTAATAAACTAGAGATGCAAATAAAATAGAAAAATAATAAAACTTTTTATAATAATATATAAATATAATAAACCAAAAAATTAAAAAATATTAAAAAATTCGATACTAAAGAAATATATATATAAAAAATTATAATAACAATAAAAAATACTGAAAGACAAAAGTAATATCAAAGTAACAAAAATTATAACCTTTTTATTGATAAATATTTATAAAAAAACTGATAAAAATAATAATAAAACATAAAAAATTAAAAGAAAAAGAAATAAAACTTTCTACAGTAGAAAAAAAATTAAACATATTTTATAACAATTATGATTTATTTATAAATGCAAAAAATATAGATAAACAAAAAAATTTTATAACAAAGAAAAAGTAGAATAAAAAAATTTGAATACATTAAAAAATATTAATATTTAAAATGTGATAAAACTTTTATAATGGAAAAATATAAATAAACAAAACTTTTAATAATAAATATAAAAAAAAGACGAAAAAGAAAGTAATAAAAAATCAGAAATACACGAGAAAAATTTAAAATACTTAAATATGTGATAAATATTTAATAAAAAATGTAAAAAAATAAAAATAATCATAACTTTTCATAATAATATATATAAATAATAACAAAACAACAAAATATTAAAAAGAAAAGAAATAAAACTTTTTAAATAAATATTAAAAAATAGTGAACAACAAGCAAATAAAAGTACAAAATAAAAGTTTTCCCAGTAATAAATAATAGTTAATAAAAATTTTTAATATGTAAACTTTTATTAGTAATAAAATAATATAAGATTACTAAAACGTTAAAAAAAAGTTGATATTTAAATATAACTTCTTAATAATATAATAATAATAAATAAAACTAACGCGGCTTAATAATAAATAGTAGGCAACACGTAAATATTAATATAAAACTTTAATAATAAAAATATAATAGTAAAATATGAATATAATAAGTGGTTAATAAATATAAATAAAAATTTTAATATATATATAAAATAATTAAACTTTACATAAATATGAAATATAAAAAGAAAGAAAATAAATAATGTAGAATTATAAAAAAGTATAACTTTAAAAAAAAGATGAAAATATAAATACTAAATATAACAAAACTATATATATATATACAAATAAATATAAAAAAATGTCTTACTAAAAAATAAATTATTTAATGAAAACTTTTAAATAAATAACAAATACGTAAAAAAGTATAACTTTTGTCATAAAGGACACATAACTTTTAAAATAAATATAAAATATCAAAAAACACATTAGACAGAACTTATAAAAAATAAATTTTTTAATAAAACTTTTATTAAGTATATTTTATAAAATATAAGGAATAAAAGTAAATAAATGAATACTAAATTTACAATGATATTTGTAAAAAAATAATAAAAAATAAAATAATAATAAAAAGTTATAATAAAATAATTGTAAAAGTAAATTTTTTATAATAAATACAAAAAATTAAATATTTTAAATAAATAATATTTTATAAAATATAATAAAACAAAAAAAGTACAATAAGAAACTAATTATATCATGAAGAAAATTCTAAATTAATAATATTTTACAAGAAATATAATAAAATATATATATAATAATAATACAAAAGAATTTTCTATGGTACAAAAAAAACAAATATTAAAAATTATAAAAAAGTATATTATTTTAAAAAATATATATAAAAAAGAATAAAAGTAAAACAAAAAAATTATAAATAGAAAAAGTTTTTAATATAAAATATTTTAAAATATAAAAAAATAAAAAAGAGTAAAACTTCTATATGTAATAAATTAGAATTAGTAATAAAATATATATTTTTTAATAAATTAATAAAAAAATATATATATTCTAAAAAAATATTAATAAAAGTTAATAATATAAAATTCCAAATAGATAATATTTCGTAAAAGATATAATAAAAAAAAAAGAAAGTAAAACCTTTAAAGTATAAAAGTATAAAAATTTATATGAATATAATTAAAAAAAGATAAACAAAAAATACTAATAATATATATATATTTTACAATAAATATAATAAGCAATAAAAAAGTAAAACTTTACAAAATATATAAAAAAGTAAAAATTTTCAGTATAAAAAATAAATTATAAAATATTAAAGTAAAGAAAAACTTATCTGAAGTACATATAAAAAATTAGCTTATTATTGAAATTTTTATAATAATAAGAAAAAAAAGTATAATATTATATTAAATTATAGTAAAACGAAAATATTTCCAAGGCAACAACCAATAGCTTTTATTGAAACATTCATTGAGCTTAATGAGTACCAGAATATTATGTCCGAGCGGCCAGAATAAGGCGGAATGGCAGAAGAATTGGTCGCAAATCCTTTTGTTATTATTATATTAGGTTTACTTTATAATAAAAAAAATTTATTTACTTAATATATCATTATTAAAAATAAATTATCTAAATTATTTATACTTCATTGTTATAATAATAATCATTAAATATAAAAGTTTTATTAATGGCTATAAAAATAAAAAAGTTAAAATAAGTTATATTAATTTATTATTATTTTCTTCCTATATTAATACTATAATATTATTACTTTATATTTATTTATAGTAATTATTATTATTTAAAGTTTTCCTACTAAATATTAATATTTAATACTATAAAATAAAATTATTAGTAAAAAGGATATTCCTCTTTGTTAATAGTGATATATTTATTTATTTTAACAATTGTAAAAAAAAATTTTATGCTACATAGTAATTTTTATTATTATAAAATAAAATTTACATCAAATTCATTATTACTTGCAATATAAATAATATTACCTTTCATTTTTATTAAATTATTACTACTTAATATTTATTAGTATTACCCGTAAATAAAAAAGTTTTATTAATGTTTATACTATAGTAAAATTATCATTGTATCTATAAGTTTTATTAATTAATATTTATTTTATTTTTATAAATAAAGTAAATTTACAGGTGTTTTTTTATTTAAAAGTTTTATTAATTGTTATTATTATATAATAATAATAACCTTTATTATTTATTTAAAGGTATTACTACTACACACTTTAAAAACTTTAAACTTAATTATCATTATTATAAACTACATTTATTATTGTAATTTTTCTAAATAAATTTACTCTTTTACTATATATAATAAATATAAAAAAAAATAAATATCTTGTATTATTAATATTAATTCTTAAAAAGTTTTATTAATGCAAATAAATACATGATTTTACTCTAATTAATAAATATAATTATCTTTTATGTTTTATTATTAATAATACTTTCTTAAGAGTTTTATTTTAATAAATAAAAATATGATTTTACTATAAATAATTAAAAGTATTAATATCTTTATAATAATATTATTAATAATACTTTTTTATAGTTTTAGTTATATACATTAATTGTAAATAACTAATTAAATTTACTTATAATTATTTTATGTATTTCTAAAAATTTAATAGTAAAAACTACAAAAGCTATAAATATATACATAAGGCTCTTTATAATATTACCGTAAGAATAAATAATAACTTCTTCAACGTTTAAGAACTTTGCGAGTTCATTTTCAAGAATCAAATGAACATCTAAAAAAGTAATGAAAAAATTAAATCAAAACGCAGTACACAAAAAATTGTGAAAAAAAAGTGTCACCCAATAATAACGTTTTTCCTAAAAATTAAAATACAAAAAGAAAATGGAATATCAACTGACGCCGAATAAACGTTGAAAAAAATTAATGAAACTAAAAGCATTTGGATTTATAAAAAACTGCCTTTATAGCTAACTGAACCCAACTAAAATTATAAACCGCCTAGTATATAATCATTACATTATTATAAGAAAAAATGACGCCTTCTTTTTAAATAAAAAAGGCACATAACTATTGCCTAATTAGGGTAAAATTCTACGCCTCTTCCTAAACTGCATCAGTAACTATAAAAACACCCAAGTTATTCAGTCTTCGTTCCATTTTTTTATTGGATAAAGTTTATAAGTAAATAAAATAATTATAGAATTTTTTTTTAAGTATCATATAAAAAGTTTATATGCATTTTCTAATAAAAATATATTATTAAGAATAATTTCTTTTAATAAATTTACTACTGAATATTTTAAGTTTAAACAATAATATTAGTATGCATATATACACTATAAAAGTTATAAAAGAATAAAAATAGTATAAGTAAAAATATATGTATATAAAGTTTTGGAAAAAATTTACAATATTTCTGTAAACAAGAAATAGTTAGCAATAAAAAAAGGTTTAGAAAAAAAAATTAAAGAAAATAAATAGTCGCCTAAATAAAAGGCACGAATTTTAAAAATGAATAGCCAAATATAGCATATTTAAATTAATCATAATTATCGACCAAAAAAATCGTTAATGGAGCTAATAAAAATGTTAACTTAAAATATGACAAATTATGTTTCTTATAAAATAAAAAGTGACCAATAATATTTAAGCATAAATATCCACTTCATGTAAAGTATATCATTATAGAAGTTGCAAAAGAAGGGAAGAACTGTTACCGATAGTCCCGTAAAAGCCACGCGGGCCGCAAGAACCCACACCATACTTTTGAAGGACTTTAATAGTATGCTCCTAATTTTATATAAAAATTATAACGAAGCAATAATAATATGAAAACAAAAACTTAACTTTTTCTAAAAATAATGAAAGTTTCAACAAAATATTCTAATACTTTAATAAAAATTATAATGATATATCAATTTTACCAAAATATTTTATAATAAATAGTAAAGACAGAACTCAAAATAATAATAAATACTTATAATAATTATAAATATGGGAAAAACTATAAAGGAAATAGAGTGAGCAATAATATAAACATAACCTTTATAAGATTTAATAATACTTTTTAAGAAAAAAATAATAATAATAAATAAGAAACTAAAAAAGTTTCAATATTATTTTAAAAAAAAATTAAAAAAAACATTATCTTGTTATAATATACTTTTTGACTTTACTTAAAATGCTTAGACATATATAAAGTAAAAAATAATAATTATCATAAACAAAAGTTAAAAAAGTTAGAAAATATTATATTTCTATTAAAAATGCCTATAAAAAACAAAAAGTTAAAATAGAAATATTAATATTATAAGCAAAACTAAATAAAGTTATATACTTTTAAATATTACCTTCAAAAAAATTGCTTATAAAAATAAGAAGTAAAAAATAATTAAAAATATACAAGCAAAACTAATATTCCTATAAAAAAGTAAATGAATATAATAAAATATTACAAGCAAAACTAAAATTCCTATAAAAAAGTAAGAAAAAATATTATAAAATATTATTATAAAATATTTTTATAAGTAAAAAAAAAATATATTGTTATAAGAAAAAACTGAATTTCTTATAAAAATAAACTTCTATTTCCGGATCTTTTATAATTCCCAAAAAGTCAAAAGTTCCAGCGTTAATGAACTTTTTGTCGTCCAAATTAACTTCAGTGCTGAGCGGGCTAAAGTTTTTAATAAAAAAAATTAAATAAAGTGAAAATTAATATATAATAAAAAATAAAAAATAATTATAAAAAAAGTAAAAAAAATAAATTTCGTGATATTTTATATACAAAAAAAAGTAAAAGTTATTAAAAAATATTATTATAAAAATACAAATATATATTTAAGATAACACATAAAATAATATGAATAGTAATAAAAAATATTATTATTTACTTAAATAAATAAATAATAATAAATAGAGATAACTCATATAAAAAGTAAAAATTTATAAAAATATTTCATTTACTAAATACTAAAAAAAAAATTTAGTGTATATTTTTTTGAATAAAGTATAAACATTTTTTACTAAAATATAACGGAAAACTGAAATTTAATGGGTACTAAAAGAATAAATTTAGTGATAATTTAAATATATAAAAGTAATAAGCCATAAATTATTAAATTTAAAAAAATAAAAGAATAAATTTCAGTGAAATTTTATATATAGAATAAGTAAAAAGTTATATAAATATTAATATTAACTAAAAAAAATTTATTACAATGTCGTTAGTAATTATTTATAGATAAAAAAGATTAAAAAAATATTTACTAAAAATAATAAAATTTAGTAATAATTTATTACTAACAAATAAAAATTTACAAAAAAGATTTTATAATTTATTATTGAAAAATAAAAAAAAATTTGAGTATAAATAATATATAAAAAAATAAAAAAAAAATTTGAGTATAAATAATATATAAAAAATCAGTAAAAAAAAAATTATTTTATTTACTAATAAAAACTAAAATGTAATAAATATTAACGATTTATTATATAAAAAAAGAAAAAATAAAATTTGCTACAAATATACAATTGAAAAAAAAATTCTAGTAAAGCCCTACCACGTGAATCACTAACAACTAGCTTTCATTGGTTCAAAAAAATAGTGACACCAAAAATTCCTATTACGTTTCTAAAATTCACAATCAACAACTAAAAATAATACTCTAAAGTATAGAAATCACTTAAATTTCTAATTTTTTGAGTATTTTTATAAAAAAATAAAAATTATTTAAACAAATCCAGTAAATAAATTAATAATTAGTTATAATTGCTGCTATGTAATTATAGGTAAAACAAAAATTAATAAATAAAACTCAAAGAAAGTATCTAATATGTTTTTTTATTACATACAGAAACTTCCTTTTGTATAAACATATAGAATACTTTATTAGCTATAGAAAAAACTTAAATGCCAAAAAAATTTAATGCAATTAAAAAGTAATCAACTTCAATGATTTTTAATTATTTCATATTTTTCCGTAAAAAGTTTCCAATAAATGTTTACAAATATAAATTCCCTCTGGTGTTACTAAAAAACTTTACAAAAGTTTATTTTTTTTTCCAAGTAATCACTTCACTCTGCGACGTCTCCGTAAAAATTAATTAATTTCAAAGTTCCTTTCCAATATATTCTTCTTAAATAACATTTAATAATTATATTTATATAAAAACTTTCAAGTTCGCTCCATAGTCATAATTTTTTTTTAATTTACTTCAGATGCACTTTTTACTTTATAGTAATAATTATATTGACGTTTTCCTTGTTCTTAATTTATTAAATTTTTTCTATATTACTCTTTCACAATCAGTAGCACTTCTTCAAATTATAATAAAGTTTTTTAATTTTTTTACTTACTATTTAATTTAAATTTATTTTTAGAATTAATAAAGAATTTCGCTAAACAGATTAACTTTAAACATATTTTCATAGTTCTAAGTTAAAAATTTACTCTGCTTGAAAGTTAGTGTAGCAGCAAAAAAAGTCCGTATGATATATAATCAAGAGATTAAAATGATTAAAAACATAGGAAAATTAAATTTATTTAAATGGTTAATGAAAAAGTTAAAAATGGTAAAAAAAATATAAAGCAGTAAAATTATATCAAACAAATTTTACGATTAAAGTAGTACACTCGCTTCATAACTACGGCGAGTAAAATTTTAAATTAAGAAAATAAGTATTATTTATAATAAAAATAGTGGCTTGTCAAGAAAAAGTTAGTACGAAGTAAATACGAAGACTTTAGATTTTTCAGATTGAGTTTTTTTATAATTAACCAACGGAGCTGGTTTATAAGCCTCGATAACCTCTTCAATTTCCTTCAATTAAATAATAAATTGTTTTACTGGAAATTATGTGATTCAGTAAGCATCAAAATAATTGTTATTACTGCTTCTGTTAAGTTATCCGCTTCCGATTTTGTTTTCTGGCGAGGAGCAAACCAAACTTTTAAAAGCACAAGAATTAAGAAAATTTCGATGAAAAGATGATATATGGCGTTCTAATATTTTAAAAAAAACGTTTAAAACTTTTTCAAAAGGGATTCAAACAGAGTTAAACAAAAGAAATATATAAAATTAAAACATACTATAACTAAAAAAACCAAAACGCACTAGCCAAACCCTAAAACTTTATAAATATTTACATTACATCTTTTCTTGTAAAAAGTTTTTAAATTTGGTTTCTTATTATTTATTTTTAAATTTTAAAGGTTACTTATTTTATTTTATCATTGTAATCAAAATGGCTACTATAAATAAGTTTAATTATTTATTATATTAAATTTCAAAATAACCTCGACGAAAAGTATTCCAAATACAGGATAGGGGACGCAAGCTCTGTATATCTGTGTTAACAAGGCTCCTAATAGTTCTGAAAAGGCACAATCTTCAAGGTTCCCCCTCTCACAATTTGATGGCATTGTTAATTTTAATTGTTATAAATCTAATTTTCTCATTAAAATTAACTAAATAATTTTTTTTTAATAATTGAATTGCGTAAAGCACAGTGACGCACCCTTTAATTCATACAGCATTTCAATATTAACCACAGGAACGTAACGTATAAAAGCAACGTAGTCGAGGTAGTAAATAATAGTCTTGCGATTTTTAGACGTGCGCTGTTTCCTCGTGTTTTTCGAGATGCAACCAGTGCACTTCTACTTTTTACTATAAGCTTGCTATAAATACTAATACACACATATATATTAATCCAGGCCAACAGAAGAACTACATCTTTATAACAGAGACTTTAGATGGAACATTCTCTAACCGATAAATCACTCCCGAGTTTGTGGAAAAACTGATTGCCTCTTTCGAGGAATTAAGCGAACAACTTCCAAATTCAAAAACAAAAACTCCTATGAAAAACTTTTAACTAATAAAGATACCTTTAAGCTAAGGAATACTATTAAATCCTTTAATACCTCCATTGCGCTAGTACTTGTCCACAAAACCCGTACGAAATACTTAAAGACGACGTAAATATGAACTACAGTAATCTCGGTAATGACTACGATGATAATACCAGTATCAATTGCTGACAGTAATATTAGTATTAATAACAACGTTTACAATAATTATCAACATCAAGGCTAATAATATTAGTATTATACTAACAATAACAGTGCTACCAGTGTTATTACAATTCTAACATTAACAATAAATATAAATGCCAAGACTAATAATAATGCCAGTATTATAATAGTAATAGTAAAAATCATACTAACAATAAGAGCGCTACTAATGTTATTACGATTCTAACAACAACAACATTGATAAAGATAGTAATAAAGATAGGATTTCTTCTATCACAATCCTGAAATAAAGAAAAATGGGATGATATTGTTAACTTGGCTAAAAGAAAACAAAAATTTTAAATGCTTGAGATGTTAGACTTGGTATACGGATGCTGATCTCATCTATAAGGACTTTTGCAGGTTCACCGCACTCATGGGCCGAGATAAATATGGATACTACAATTATCAACTCCCTGAGGATAAAGTATTAAAGTTGTTATTCGGAACGTTTTTATTGATATGAGCACGGGTACATTCAAAGCTGAGTTGAAGTCTCAAAGAGGTAATTCGCATACGAAGTTCTAGATCAATAAGCTTAAGTTATCAGGGCCCTTAATTTTTCTCTTTATTTATCTCCCCTAAATACATACGATATTCTCTCCTGTTTCCTTAGCTCAAAACGCTGACGACACAGAGAAATTAGTAACTTAAAAATACCGCTTTGGCTATCAAGGTTGTACAATGTTTATGTACTTGAATTTTGGTTTTTTAAGTGGAAAGTCACGATAAACCTTCTCAAATGCCAAGTAATGCTCTTAAAAAAATTTTAAAAAAAGAACAGTAAAACTTTAACGCTTTCGCAGACTCCCACTTATGTTGCAATCAGGCAGATTACAGACTGCAGACTTAATCGGAAGCCTCATAATAAGTATTCTTGTTCAAAAATTGAGTTTAACTTCAGCTTTATATTCTCTTATATGATAGAAAATCCATTTGAATCTTTAATTGAACTTAAAATAAACTCTTTGTATATGAAGCATTATCAAGGTCTATTATGAGTTACACTTGTTTTATGGCCCTACTTCTCAGCTTTACATACTAGCATACTCCGGATTCTTTAAGACAACCACCTTATAATGTTGAAAACTAAAATACTTAAACAGACGGTCATGTAATGTTTATCTTAAGATGAAGAACATCCTAATAATTTAAAAACTATTGAATTAAACCACCTCCCCCAACACTTCCTAATATACGAACGACCAAATATTTTTTAAAAATATATTAATAAAGCAAGTACTATTAAGGCTCTGGAGCATATACCAGCTTAATAAAGAAGGATGGTATAAATTAAGGAACAGATATGTTCATGTTCGCGAAGTAGACCTGCTGAAAACCTTACATTCGTAACAGGGGCCACCCTTTTTAATTCTTTCTACAATGAGGCAATAGAGTTTAACAATTTAAGCGGTAGCAGATTTAATAACTTTGTTATATCAAAACTTAAATAAATAAATAAAAATATTATATAGACAGCCAGTGACTACACAATGTGTAAATTATTTGTTATTGAAGCTATACGCTATTTTATTAATTTCACTAGCCCTGCGTTGTTACTAAGACCAAAAAGCGGCTCCGCACAATCATGCGACCTAAATAAAAATTGCCAAGCTTCTTATTTCACTTTTTAATTACTGGCTTCTTGCTAAAGGCATGACCTACAGTTAGTAGCTGCTCAGTTTAATCCCCTCTGTGAATTGAATGTGCGGAAGACTTCCTTAACAAGTCATTGCGTTATTTAACAAGAGCGGGGCGCTTTAAAATCACAGCTAAATAATAAACATGTTTAATATGTTCTTCTTTGCCGTTTAGGCAAGTACCTTTTAGTAGTTAAGAAATAAGCAATTCCTCTAAGCGTACTAACCGAGCGCCCAACAGGGGTGTATGAGAAGAAGAGCTTGTGTATATTTATATATGAAGTTCTCACAGCGGAGACCCAAGGGGTCTAACACTGCATAATCCCTCTGCCCCCATGCTGAAGGATAAAAGTCCCCCCAAAAGAGTTAATAATAAGGGTCATTTCAAATGCTAGTATTTTATTAATAAAAGGAATGGTTTGAACATCTTAAAGAAGCTTAGTGATAATTCTTCTAGAAATTATCAATTCTTTCTTTCTTTCTTAAGTTATAATTCGCTTTTTAATCTGTAATAAAGTTAATAATAATTATTACTGTAAATACTAATATCATCATAACTTTTGTTATAAGCATAAATATATGGTATTTTATATATCATTAATATTATTAGTATAAAAGGTCTACGTGAGAATACTTTTGGGAGGTTTTTGTGTTTTGAGTAGTCATTAGGATCGTAAATAATAACTAGCACAAAATTTGGTTAGAATGCGCGCTGAAATCTGAAAAGCAAAGGCAGGGGTAGAGTAACAATCGGCCGCAAGGACAGCTATGTATTAAAACTTAACCATTTCTGCCTTAACTTTTGTTTATAACTACCCAAGAAGACAATTTTTATATTGTTATTTTAAGTAACATTACAAATTATTACTTTCTAGGTTCAATGTAGGTTTTAAACTATTTTTAACACACCATATAATTAGTTAATTACTATTTTATTCCACGCACGTGCTAAGTCTTCTGTCATCACTGAGGTCACATAACGCATTTTCTTTAAAGAATTCAAGCCATTTACAAACTTATCGACAATATGCCACACAGGGAGTGTAGAGGCACCGTGTCTCCATCAAAATGAAATTTTTTGATAAGCTTCTCCGCCTAAATTTAATATTTATAAACATTCACAAGTATGCATGAATAACCTACGTCTTCCATAGCTTCCGTTACATCTTTGAGGCGGTAATGCTTAATTATTATGAAAACAGTGAACTGTCCTTTAAAGATATGCGCTCTCCGAAAAGATAAAAAAATCGACCATTTTGGTTTTGTGAAAATGAATGTAAGGGGGCAGATTCCGAGTTTTATTAAACGATCATGCAATTATAGGTCCTCATGGTAATAAAACTTATTATAATATTCTTATTAAATGTAAAGGTTAATTTTACTGTATCTTTCCATACGTTAAGAGCATAAAGTTCACTTCCTTCGAAGTCTTGTCGGTAACTCCTGGTAGAAGAAATAGGGACCCATCCAAACAACTTGCGCCAAATACTAAACGGCCTACAATAGAAAAAGGAGCTCGAGCCGTATCCCGAAATTTATATTTTTACTCTCTCACCTGTAGTTTATACTGTATTCCTCATAATTACCAAGTAACACGCATTAATTGATTAATAAATTTATTTATTATGCTAACCTGATTTATACCTTGTTAAAACAAAACAATTTTACTAAACAACCTTATGCTTTAGATATCGTTATTGACAAATTATTAGTACTTATTAATAATATTTTATTTTCAAAAAAAATAGGGAAAGAATGGAAGTGTTCCTTTCTAATGACTTCTCCGCCTCTTCAAAAATAAGCAATTAGTGGGGAGGGGGAGAGAGCTTAAACATTTTCCTCCTTCTTTTTCTTTTTCCTTTTAATCTACGTATAAAAAGGAGTGGTGTATAGGTGTTTTTTATGCCCACTCCACGGGGTTAGGTTTTCTTTTTTAGTAACGTAATAAGCCATTGCGAGAGCTAAGAAAACTTCCTTCTTTTTTAAATAATGTAGTCGATTTTGCAGGTAGAAACCTGCTGTAGCAGCTTTATGAGGTAGCTTTGTACAAACGCAGTCACGTTATGACCCTTGAAGCTCTAGGAAGTGACGCACCTGCAGCATTGACATTTACTTATTAAAAAATGACAGATCCTAGTTCTCGATCGAGTCAAAAAACTTAGAATTCTCGAGCTCTTAATCAGGAGTGTTCGCGGACTTATAACTAAGTAGCTTCCAATCAAAAAGGTGTCATAATTTCTTGACACTAATAAACAAAAAAAATTAGCGCTTACGCGCGTCACGTAGGAGGCGATAACGTGCCTCAATCCATGTCTCGTAGATAAGTTCAGATTTACCAGCAGGCAATTAGTGTGCCTGGCTAGCCTGGCGCAAAGGGCACTGGCATTACGTCGGAAGACGACGTCTAAAAGGTTCAGCTGAAGGCCCGGGTGGAGAGCTTCATTTCGCACAAATCATGGCGCGTTTGTCATCACACGCAGCAATTTGTTTCGTCGCACTTGAAATGCCGACGCTATTACAGTGGAGTCGTAATCACAGGCAGCGGACGCGTATGTCATTACTGGCTGGATGTAAGACATATACAATTGCCGTTTGTTCAGAAAAAGCTTGCTCTTGCCGCATAGTAAAGGGTAAAGCGCCTTAATTGCTGCCTTGTGACCTTCGCACCAGATAGACCACGTGCGGCTGCCAGGAAAGTTTATTGTCAATGTGACTCCCAAGTAATTTCGCTTGAGAACCACGGAACCTTTATGCTATTAAGTGTTAAGGCGCCAACAAAAGGACCGTTTCTTAGTACCTAAAAACGCTTTGCTCTTCATCGCATTTATTGAAACTTTTCGATTACGGCATCAGTTATCAAGGCGTCAAGATAGCGCTGTAGATGTCTGCGTAGAAAGGCTGGAGATTCGACGATGAGTAAAACGGTCTTACCAACAGCGTAGAGGCGATTCGTGTGTGGATTTGATGGTAAGGGCACGTCGCTCATATTCTTGCAAATTAAAGGGGCGAAAGAAGGGACTGCGTATCTCCCACGCGCACTCTGAAGACGCGACCATTTTGATATGACTTCAGCACGTTGTAAAGGCCGTGAGGAACGGGTAACGAGCGCAGTTTGTGCAGCAAGCCTTCATGCCAAACTTGCTAAAATGTTTTTTCAATGTCGAGTAAGACAGCGCCTTTTGACTTCTTAATGTTAAAAGGGCGAGTGGTCAATTCAGTTAAGCGGAGGAGCTGCTGGGTCGTTAAGTCCTTCGCTGAAATCCAAACTGAAACTCTGGCAAGGCGTCCCGAGTTTCTATAAGCTCTTTTAGACGGCGGTAAAACGACCTCACCCACACTTTGTCGACAGCCGACAGGAGGCTGATGGCTAGGTACTTGCTAGTTGCTGTAACCGGTTTAAGTGTCTTTGGGCATCACAAAGGTGGCGTCTTTCACCGGATCTGGAAGGCGCTAAGGACCATCGCAGATTTTACTAGAAGTACAGATAATGCATCCCTGCTAATGGCAATTTCTTCAGCATCTCAGTAGTGATGACATCTGGGCCAGGCGCTTTTCGTTTATGGAGCATTTCGACAATTGCTTAAACCTCGCGCCAACATTAACTAGCTCATGTGGTTCGTAGACATTGGACAAGGAAGCTCAGCTGTTGGAAAGCGTCATTGACAGTTAAGTAAGCAGCTGGCGCGTTTTGGGTAGCAAGGAGATTGGGCGAAAAGCGTAGCTTTGTCTTCATCACTCTCGGGTACTATATTTCCTTCCCGAATGAGCGGCAGTGGTGCAAGTCCCCAATTTTTGATCTTTTTAACAAATTTCCAAAAGGAGGAGAAGCAGCTGCTGTTCCTGATTCGGAAGAAGCGATAACATTGCCCCCCACGGTTGTTGTTATACACAATCCTACGGCCCCAATTGGGGGTAACTGTGCGAATACTAGCAATGGTGGCTGCTTCATGCTGTCCTTTGCTTTCTTATGCTATTCTATTCTTTGTCCATTTTATAATAATGATCTGTTGTGGCGAAGCTATTAACTTTTATTAAAATAAACCATTTTGTGTGTGTTACTTAATAAATATTAACAAAATAGATTTATGTTCACTGGCTAAAAACAATTCTGTTATAGTAAATTTATAGCCTAAAAAATTTTGCTGGTTTATAATATAACTCTCTTATAAGTTTAGTATATACTTTTTGGAAAGCACATTATAATCTCTTTTTCTAATTAATGGGTTAGTTAACCAATCTACTCTCCTTTATATTTTTTTAAATACACAAGTATTTTAGGTTACAAGGACCATGCATTTATAAATACATTTTATTTATGAGGGTTTCGTCATTTAATCTAAAAATTATTTTCTTTAAATAAATAATGTTTTCCAAAAAAGTTGTACAAGTCAAGCAGTTTTCTTAATAAATATCTTATTGCGAAATTCCTGCCTGGTTACGAAAGATATTATATTAAAGCAACTTGAAAAGGAAAGATACTTAGATGACGTAAGTAGTTTGCTAAGTTTACACATTTACACTATATTTTATTCAACATAATTCTTTCTAGAGTTTGCCAACTATTTTACTAAATGAGTTTATAGAGCGATTAAAGCTTCACTGAGTATTTGAAAAAAAGGAGAATATTTAAATAAAACAGTACTAGTTTTTAGGTGGTTAAATTCATGTCTTGAAACCATCCGGTAGATACGTAACTATGCACTATTTTTGTTACTATTTATAAAGGGCAAAATTAACTTATTGCTTAAGCTAGTCAATTATAAGGACGATGTTGGGAAACAGTTTAGTTTATTTGCGCTTGCTAAGTCGTTTTGGTTCGAAATACTGAAGCGGTTTGTTTTATTACATATAAATAAAAGTTTTTTATTACTTTTTTTGTATAAGTTTGATTCCAACTCTCGTAGCGCCTATAACTATAAAATAGATACAAAGGGTGACAGTAGATATATTAAACTGTTTTGCAACCGCACCGAGAAGAAAAACACTTGACGAATTGAGCGTGTGGTTTAACAAATAGGTGACAAAATTAAGCGTAGAAGTCTCATTTATTTTCTGAATTAGACAAGTTATATACCCTTTCCGGTCACTAACAAGACGAGAGAGTTGGTTGGCTTTAAGAAAGTAAATGGTGCAACATTTGATGGTTCTTTACCAAATTCCTTTATTTTTTTTCTTAGCTATGGTGTGATGGAGATGAAGAAAGAGCCTTAATAAAAATGACTTTCTCTAGTTGGTAGTCCATTTATTTTCTGGTAATTTTTTTTTTAAAATAAATAACACCATAACCAATGAACATAAAGTAAGAAATTTGCCCCACCTATAAACCAGTAGTAAGCGTCGTAATCTATTAAATAAACATTGCAAAGTCTGACTGAAATTAGTTTACTCTATTTAACTTCACTTAAAGATGAGTTTTAATCCAGATGGACATTCTATTATTTATAAATTAAGACGCCAATTCGAGAGGAACATTCTCTGCGTAGATATGTTTTTCTAAAGTCCTCTAATGGCAATATTAGATTTTAAATTAAACGGTGAATACTTTCGCCAACTAAATTCGGTATTATTCTAGATTCTTAAATCAATTTAACCTTATTGTGAAAAGTATTTCAAAGGGTTGCCCTCGAAGCTAAGGAACAAAAGCGAGGGTTAAGTGCAGGACTTAACTAACGTTGCTTATCATAAAGTTGGAAACCTATTCTATATTATACCTACAACTGTCATTCATTCCTTATTGGTAGTACGATTCCATGAAAGATTTATTTCAATAGGTAGGTAATAACACTATTTTTGGATAATAACGGGTCATATCATTGAGCCTGTGCTATCACTGCAAGTTTTCCACCTTCCTAGGTTCTTGTCTACATCCGAATTTCCTTCATAGTACTGCCACCATAGTGATGTAAGCGATAGCTACCATCTTAAAATCCTTCCAAGGCTAATTTGTAGGTTGGAGCTATTAAAAATAGACTTGGTTGTTAGCTTATACCTTGTTAGCGTTCGTGCAGTGGTTTACACTTTAGCGAAGTAAAGATTAATTAACTGTCGCCAGGGCTCTATCGTATAGCGTACAAAAAAGATCGTACCTATACGTAATCTGTGTCTACCCGTCAGGTATTCCTAGCGGTAACCTAGGTGGCCAACAGAGAATCTTCTTTAGAGGGAGTATGTGTTCTAATCAAACTTATCTAAACTTTGGTTGTCAACCCTCGATGCTGTTGAGGTGTCATAAGTTTGTATTCTTTGGGCGAACCTGCTCAACCCTTTTGACTAATTTGGTTAGTACCCGAGTAGAATATTCGAAACTACGGATGATTCATGATAACGGTAATTCCCTTAGGCTGGCGCTTGGTTCAGGGCCAGCGTATACAGGGGAAAGCTACATGCCTGCGAAATGTGTTGAAAGCCTTGCTTTTGGTAAATCTGCTAGCCTGGGTCTTCTGGCGAGTTCACTTTTAACCGCAAAACTTAAAGCTATGGAATCGTCTTCATCTACTTAGGACTAGTTTCTTTATTTTTAATGACTAAGAGCATAGTTTTTGAGAACCTACCCTCCGTAGTTGTGGTTTATTTTGCAGCTTACGCATAGTATACTAGCATCGCCTACTGCTGTTCTCACTCCTATTAGCGGATTCGGTAGATCTACTTGAAATAATTGAACATTAATAAAAGAAGCTAAGTTTTGTGCCTACGATGGCTCTCTATGCAAGCAGCAAGGATTGAAAGCAGGAGTAATCTCTGAGTCATCGAATGAGTGAGGGAAGTAACACTATGCTCCTTTACCGAGTAACTATCCAAGTAATGGCTTTAATTAGTACACTATAGTCGAACTTAATTAAAAACATCAGTTGCCTTAGCTTTAGTGGTATTAAAAGGTGCCTTTTGTTAAAGAACTAGCTAACACCGGGGGAATTTTTTTTTTTAAGTATTGAGATTTACTGGTGTAAGTCTATAATCGTCGCTAATATAAAATTTTTTGATAAAGATGGTAAAAAAATTAATGTAAACTACTCAACTACTAGACAATATATGCAATCTTAGGTTATTTGAAAACTAAGGTAAATTAGCTGTTAGTTTTGAAGGCAAATTTTTCATCAATATTCTGTTTTCTTGTTGCAGTTTATAATAAACATTAATCATTAAGTCTCGAAAAATTATCCCCTATACTAAATTTAAAAATCGCAAGGACGAATTCTAATACTATTAGTGATAGAAGCTTAATAGTTTAACAAAGGTTTTTATACAAAGAAAATGTCCCTGTGGACCTAATTATTCATAATATTAGCATATACAAAATGTAGGTTTCTAGTAATAAAGTTGTAAGGTTTGGAATTAGTGCTGATTTTGTTGTTTAGCCTTTGCTTTTTATATAGTAATTATCTAAATGAATGGATTGCAGGTAGCTCAGTTCAAGTTTTACAATGAATATATAATGCTACCTAATTAATGGGCACTTCGATATATTTATATTATTTAAAAATTATCAACCAATTATGGTTGCATGCATGCACAACGTTTCAGCCAAAGTCAATATTCTTCAATGAGGTTTTAAACAAAAATAAGCATGGAAAGAAATTAATCCGTTCCCTATTTATTATTATTAATAATCTTATAAAACTTTAAAAATTAAAAAAATGACGCTGCAGTTTTCAAGTTTAATTTTTTGTTTTCTTCCTTATATTTATGTTTTAAATATTATTTTACTTGAGTGGGAAATTTTAAATATTAAAATAATGTTGTTTCATAATAGATTAATTATTGTAATTAATCTATTACTATTTTTTTTTTTAGTAACGTATCGCGTTAATTTTGTAGGTTGATATATTTGAGTTATTTTCTTTGCATTATTAGGAACATGCAACTAGCTATATGGTAGGAAGAGAGTTTAAATTTAAATTTATATGAAGACACTTAAAATTAGTGCTCCAAACCTTATAAATATAAATTTTTTTCTGGATTCGTTATTTAGGGATAAACTGTGCAAACCCGTAAGTAGGAACGAGATTCTAATGCCAAGCAGACAACAATTACAACCTTCAGCCACCCAAAAAAAATTTTGAAATCGGTCAAGTTTGCTATCTAACTTGCAACCTTACTACCCGTTAATTGAGAAATAAAAGCTGGTATATATTATTTACTTTTATCAGGTTTGAGGTGGCGTAGTTTATTTTTGTTCGTACAGTTATATATATATATATATTGTATTAATAGTAAAATGATTTTTATAAAAGAAGTATTTATAGGCTTAGATATTGAAGTTTGCCTTCTATTTTTTTAATTTAAAAAGTTCTTATCGTTTTACCTCTTAAGTATGGAATAGTTTTTTATTGAATTACCCACTCTAATATTTTGTTTCACAAAGGGCTTGCTTCAAAAAAACGGGTAAACAGTATCAAAAGGTGTTTTTGCGGCGCTAAGAGTTAGCACAGCTTAAGAATTTAGTTGTTAAAAACCGTTTTCTTTCATGGTAGAAGCTGTGCTTTAAACCTTAATAGATAAATAGGATTATGAGTTTTTAAACAGCCAACTACCCTTTGAATTGTAGTGTCTTATTACTTATATTGCTAGGAGCTGACTTGATTGTTTTAACAAGAACGCAATATCTACTTTCTAATTCAAACTTAGCGAGTTCTTAAGGATCTTTGGCAAACCTACCTTTATTAAAGTTTGTTGCAGTTTCGTTCTGTATGCCTTGTACTAAATAGTTACCTAATTTATTTTTGTTAAATGCAACTCTAAAATAATTTTATTTCTCTTAGAATAAATCTCAAAGTCGATCTTGAAACGGTGCAGTGGTTAGCAGTAGTATCTTGAAGTTTTAACATAAAGTTTATATTGTATGTATTTAATACTAATATAAACCTGAAAGCGGAACAAATATTATATTTCTTCTCATTGGACCGAAGCACCTCTTCCGAAGTTTATAGAGCAAAGATAAATTTACAAATTGAGGGCTGAAACTGTGTCACATCCTCTTAAACTATATTCTCCATATATACTATGTATTCATAAACACTTCCTTAATTACATATTTTCAAGTATTTAAATAGGACTTGCCGATAACAATACATAAAAGAATTGCGTACAAATAAATTTTATTAATTAATAATGAACAGATCAACCGTAAGTGCAAGTATATAAGGTGTTAATGGTAACAGAGACTGGTTTAAACAAATAAATATGTTAAAATTTTTAATAAATATATAGTCAATAATTTTTACTAGGCATATGTCAACTCAAAGCGTTAATTCAAATCAATTTTCACTATATGTATTCAATAGTTCTAAAATGCTGTTGATTGCTTTCTTCAACTTGCTTTCATCAATAAGACTAATAACTGAAGAACTTAACGGTAGTTTGTAGTAAGGAAGATCGGAATGTTCTAAATAAATCGAGCTAAAAGAAGAGGTGACTTTATTCACCTTGGTGCAGCACTTGGAGAATTCCGGGCAAGACTCCTTATTTGGAAGGTTTCCTTTGTCTTCCCACTTACACCCCCTTGAAATTAATTTAGAAGAGTTCACTTTGGTGCTATTTTTTTTGCAGTTTGCACAGTTCGTGCTGTTTTTTTTTAAGGCCCTTTTTTTTATATCCTTTTTACGCTTAGGATTTTTTTTTAGTAAACGTAAAAAGAAGTATCTTACTTTGGAAAGTTTTACATTAAGAATTTTTGTCTTTTTTGCCTTTTTAGCTTCTCTACAAATTAGTTTTTCAGACTTTGTTTCAATTTCAAAATTTTCGCTGAATTTAAAAGAAGGGGATATAGTATTTAATGTTACTGATTTTTGAAGGAATACAATTTCAGGGAAATTGATAGTTTCCGATATATAACAAGACAAAATACGTTTTAGAGATTTTACTTCATAATAGAAAAGTTCTTCAGTCATATCCTAAGTGAGCGATAAAAAGCTCATTAGTTACATGCCTTAAGATATATCTCTCTAGCTTTTACTGTCGAGCTCCTTTCAATAAAGAGGAAAAATAAAACAAAAACCAAATTCTATATATTTTTTTGCAAAAAAAACTTGAACATTGATCTCTTATAAGTTGTATTATGCGTGCGCAAAATTAACTTTTTAGGGGCAAATAGTGAAGTAGATTTTTATCCAGCCACTAAAGATAAAAATTGTATGATTCTATCTTATGTACATTTTTCAGTTTATTTTTTTACTAGATCTTTTTAATTCATTATTAATTTAAATAATTTACGTTGATAATTGATATTTCGGCATTTTTTAAATAGTTATAATTAGCTATTCAGTTGACCCACAACAGTGTTTATTTTTATTTGCTTCCGGTCATTTTAGTGGTCTCTATATTTATATTACATAATATTGGAAAGCTTGAAACTTAAAAAGGTAAAAATTAATTGTAGCAAAAGTTTAACGAAAAATTACACCATATCCGGATCGGTTATTCTGCTGTAATAAACAATTACTATAAAGTGCAGGTAATCCTTAAATTATTGGGTTATTGTGTAAAACACTTAAAGACACTTTTTTGATGGTATACTAAATGTATTTTAGCAACTTTACTGTGAGGAAGTTTGCATAAAGTCACAACTTTAAAAGGGCGATTTTACTATGAAGGATTTTATATATTTAGAAAATCAACCTTCTTTTTATATAATTAAAGGGTACTCAGAAGATACAAAGTTACTTTAGTAGAATTACCAAATCTATTTAAATCAATGTTAATTTTTTAGAGTTCGTGTACCAGTTTTGCTATTTTTATAGCTAGTGTGTATAATATGTAGCACACTACATTTTTCAGTTAAAGCCTAGATTATATAATAAAAAAATTAACCTAGTTTTAGAAGAAAAAAGAGCTTAAATATTTCTTTCTGACCAATTTGTTCGTTGCTATATAATATGTATTATATGCGCGTGTATGTTGGCCAGAAAGTTTAAATTTTGTATAGTATTGATGATTAACCCCACCATTACAAAAGAGTATCGCTTTGGCATTAGCATAACAGGATATATATTGTAAAATGTGCTTTAAATCTTATCTTAGTACTACTGAAGGTTAATAACTCGAAAACGTGTGATATGTAAATTTTATGATTTTTGTCCAGAGACCTAAAGCCTATTAAAAAGATCTTAAATGCAAAGAACTGCACTAATACATTATTTAGATTAAAAGGCCATAAAAGGCAATAAAACACATTGTTTAGTTGCATAGACGGCCACATAGATGGAAATATATTGCTAAATGAAGGAAGAACGCTGGCAAAAACACCCTCCCCATCCAGTCCGTGTTTAGTACCGCAGTGGATAACCACGGAATCCCACCCTGTACTGCACTCTCGGTGTTGAAAATCTAAATGTTTGTAAAATGAAACTATTCCTGATAGACAAAATGATAGCTTTTTCTCCTTTCTTAAGTACTGTTTCTTTTCTTTTGCCTGTTTTGCATCTTCAAAGCTAGGTATTTGGTTAAAAAAGAACCAAAAAAACAATAAAACACACTGTAAAGGATTGCCAAAATCGCCTAAATGAGCAAAATACTTAAGACAATAGTAACTATATTTCCAAGAAAATCATATCTTTTAGGTACTAGCAGATAATTCTATGATCTGTTAAATGTAAGAGTCATATAAACATTAAAAAGCATTAAAAGTTAAAACAGTTATTAAAGAGAAAAAATAAATCAAGAGTAGAAATAAGAGTAAGGAACAATTAAGTTAACAAATGTAAAATCCCATTCGGACAGTTATCATTGCATCTGTAACTTACATCAATTAACGCATATTTCCTAAGTTGGCAAAGTTATTTGTTTATAATATAAGCAAGTAGTCATTTTTTAATAATCTTAATTTATTGTATATATAAGGTTTAAAACAAGTACATCTTTTTTTTATAACCAACCTAGATAAGATAAGGTGGTAATGTAGTGACAGAGATAATTAGGGAGGTAATAAGTGAAATAGTCTAAAATATATAACTGGCAAGGTAGGCTTGAGAACTGGAGTTACATTTAGTGTAAACTATGATATAACTGAACGAAGCTATGTAAAGAGCGTACCCTGGTGGGCACTCATTCTCCAACCCCTGGGAGAGAGGGGAAACAGATTAAGCGCTTAAAGTTCCCTTACGAAGACCAGCCGTAGTAGGCCAGTGAAAAAAAAAAAAAAGAATTTAGTTACACAAGCTGATAATAAAATTTTTTTTTTGAAATAATGTTTACAGAGTCACACGTTATTATATCAAAAGTAACCAAAACAACTCCCAACAATAGTTATTAATATAGAAAAAAGAATTAGATATTATATTTACCTTAACACAATATTAACTAACTAACTAGAAATAAGCCTCTGCTTAACAGAGCTATAAAGCGGGATTTTCTAAATTCATGAAGTTTATAAATGCCTTATCGTATTCTTCAAAAAAGGGCCATTCAGCTTATTATGACATTCTGGTTATGTCTTATAAATATATTAAAAAAATTATTTGTATATGTAAGTACAGAATCTTATAACTGAAATTAGAAATTTAGCAATTTATTTAAGCTTTTTTTTAAAAGTTGTCATTTTTGCTATTATTAAGCAGAATTACCCGAAAATTTTGTTTTACTAAAAAAGGAAGTATTTAAAGCTTTGATGTGATTGGACCTGACTCGAAGTTTATATTATCCTATACCAAAGTAAATTGCAACCAAATTCGGGCGTCTCCACATTGGGATTTTTCAAAATTTAAATAAGCAAAGTTAAAAAAGAGATCAGCGTGGTCAATACTTCTAACATTTAAGCTACGAAGACAACTTCCAATCCCACGTACCGTTATTTAAGCGTAAGGTGAACACTAATTTTAATTAGGAGTCTATAAATAATAACTGATGAGAAACAGTACACACTGCAACGATAACACTTCTTAGCAATAAAGGTTTAAAAAAATTTTATAATCGGCGCTGTTTAGCAAAACGTTAAAGCCACAGTGGAGCACATTTATCTTTTAAATTTAGGATGGGACTTAAATGGTTTTTATAACAATTAGACCATCACTGCAGTTTAATTTTTATCTTTAAGTATCAACTAAATATGACTAGTCTATTTGATATTTTTAGTGGATTGTAAACTCAAAGGACCAAATTTTTAGTTCATTAATTAATCTAAATAATTCTAATTTAATAAAATTTTTGTGTAAAATGTATAAAAGAAGCATATTAAAATCACGATGCTTTCATTGACGAGTTTCGGTCTGTATTTATATCTTACAAAAAGTCGAAATATCCTTCCATATATGTAATAAACTTAATTGCACCAGATAAAATTTACTTTGTTTAGTTTGTATCAAATTAGTAAGGTTAATCATATTAAATTTTTTGTGATGAAATTTAATATCCCTTTTTGTATTTTTATTTGTGTTTCTCGGCTTTCTGATTGGATTAACTAAGGATCAATTTCCTGTGAAAATTTATTGTTTTGTGTTTACTTCGTGTTTTTTTTTCGTATATGGTGTTTTTATATCGTGTTTTAAATTGTCTTAAATGTCGTGTATACGAAGTTAATCTGTTATACTTTTTACGCTCGTAAATTTATAATATAAAAAGTTATCTTTCTTGTAAAATTATTAAAAACTAGATTGTATATTTTTTTATAAAAACATCTGTAGGTAAGTTCTTTAAACCGAGATTAATTTAGTTCTTTGATATCTTTATTAAACGTAATTCATATTAAGGGTTTTTACTACACCCAACTAAGAGTAAGGTTAATGAAGGGGATGCTAAATTCGAAGTAAAAGCAATAGCTCAATCTTATCTAACATTAAAGTCCTTCTGTCTTTCATAGCTTGTTTGTGTTTAAATAGAGAAATACAGCCGTTTTCTGATAGAGTAAAGATCCATCACTTACTAGGTCAGGCATAGTTTTTATTTCAAAGGGATAAGTGTTTAGGTTAAGTCTATTTATGGAGGCTAAACTTAAGTTTATAAGAAGATAAATACTAGTGTATTTCATCTCCCAATCTTTTTGTAAAATATCTGGTGCGCTATGCTCTTAAGCGCTTTCGTTTGGCAGTTATGCCGTAGAAAACTTAACCGACTTTTTTAGCTTGTCGATTGGAGCACAATTAGTTGCTATTTATTGTTTCTAAGAATATAGAAAGTAATAAGAACTTAACAAAAAGGACAGCTTAATAGTCTGACTAAAAGAAAATGTAAGCGACGAAGTTTAAGAAAAAAAAATCAATTAAGTGAATACCTTATTTACACAAAGAAATTATATTTCAGAAATTACAAGGGTCAATTAAAATTTCATGTAGTACAGAGTTGCGTTTATTAGTAAAACTAAACAAACTAATTCTAAAGGATGTGTAATGCAGAGGTTTAACTAAACTTTTTTACGATTTGGTACTATTCTGTAGATGAAAAGGTCTTTAAGTAAGTTCTAATGCTATTGTATACTAAATATATCGGTAGAATATATATGAGAGATTAACTATGCAGTTAAAAAAGAGCTACCGCAGATTTTTTCTAGAAACCTTATACTACAGAACGTAACTCTTTTTTAGCAAGTTTAGTTTATAATACAATTTCAGTAATCCTTTAAATTGCTGTTTTTTATAACTTAATTTAATTGCTTTTGTATGTCTTTGGTTTGGTTTCTGAACTACTTGTTAGGTCATATATTTGAAAGTAACAACGCAATCACTACCCACTCAGGGTGTTAAATAACGCTATGTACAATTACGGAACTGGATTTTAAGCGAGCGCACAGTTCAAAACCAATTGGTTGAAGCGACGTTAGTTTCCGAAAAGTGATTATTCTTAAGTTGGACTATAAAGCTTGTTTACAACTGGGGTTAAGTAGAGATATTGGGGACTCCCTCTAGTGTGCCTGCACATTTCGACTAGTTGATTGGTTGTTGTTTTACTTTAATTGTTTTTTTATTATTTTTTTATCAATAAATTTTTATCCAATCTCTTCTCTACAAGAGATTCATTTTAACACTATAGACCAAACGAAGAGGCAAGTAACAAAGAATAGCATATCACAAATAAAGTTAATAGAAGAAGAACTTATTTTCATTTGTTTTCAATGATATTAAATTGAAGCTGAATCATAGCAGTCTGTTTACTTTGACGCACGCTCAGACAGTTGCGATACTTAGCATCTTCCGACACGATCTAAGGCACAGCTAGATTCGATTACAGATATTATTAGCTTTTATCCTCTAGCTATTTAAAAGGTCTCCTTTAATATCGCCAAAAACTTTCGCGGTTTTAATATTGAGTTGCACAAGCTTTAAGTTAATAAATATACCGCTGGTACTTTTTAGGTCACTTTTAACACTCTTTCTCCTTTGTGACTAGTTGTTGTAAGCCTGAAAAAAATCTCAATAAACAGCTACTATAGTAAAAGCATCGTAGAGCGATTTACCGTAAGGCAAGGTTCAGTCATTGTTTAAACCAATATATTAGCTTAAATACTTCATAAACCTGCTTGTTTTGTGCCCCACACAACATTTTATAATATATATAAAGAATTTTTACTTCCCTCAGCAGGATAAACTAACGTGTATAAATACGTATGCACGTAATTAACAAAAACTAAATGGAGGTATTTACGCAGTTAAAAAGGCTTAACACCAATAATGGTGCAGATAACTCTATTTCTCATGAAAGTACATGTGGTACATATGGGGGGCTAATTTTCACATATCGTATTTTCCATAGAAGTAGTAGAAAATCTTTGATATTTCCCCTGGGAACACTATGAGAGTATCGCGTAATTAAAGTGCAGTGGTAGTAGTAAAGCGCGCATCTCGTTCTAAAAAGGGCTTCGCCCTTCTCCGCGTTAATAGTAAACCTTCATGAGCGACACCCCACTTGACCAGAGTGAGTAGATGGCTCTGTAAAAGCTGGTGGAGTAGGGTAGGCCTACGTATGAAACATTCCGCGGGTGTATGTGAAAATGCAGGGTTGAGCAACCGTGCACATAAAAGCGCAAAGAGTAAAGGTAATAGGAAAATGCCTTTGGAACAACAACTACTTACAATTTCAGAAACTCTTCAGGAATGGCGTGAGCAAATTGAAAAAAGCACGGCGTACGAGTTCCTCTGAGCCGCAGTAGGAGTAAATGACTGTATATTGGATAATACCATTTTTAAATCAGGCGCTGTTTATCATACTTGGCGGGCACTTCTCGAGATTTCGTACACTATGGTTTAGATGGCTCTCACGATACTATCTGCAGTGGTGTCCAGAGCTTTACTATTCGCACTTGCAAGTGAAAGACGATGATACAAAACTTCTACTGGTCACATTTCGTAGTGGTTGCTTGATGCTATTTTCGTAAGCTTGTTTTCCATGGGCGTCTGTGCCACAAAAAATTGAAGCTTTACAGACGCAAGTAATCCTTGAATGAAATGTCGAGATCGCAATAGCTTTTACGTATAATTAATCTAGTGGCCTTTCTTCTGGTGGTTAAAAGTAATATGCTGCCTCGCTTCTTTATGCACAAATTCTGTGATGTTGAATTACTTGTTATTCTCCATCCTGCTTAAAGACGAGCGTGGTTGAGGTTTTCTTGTTGTTATTAAACTAGTTTTTATTATTATCAGTGGTCCTTTATTTAATGGTTTGGACCTAAAATCCATTATTACCATACTTACTATTATTACTATTATTTTTGTTTGATCACTATCGCTGTAATTAATATTACTAGTTTTCTATATTTCATTTGATTTAAAAGTATTTGTGTCCAACTTTAAGTTAAATGGTATTCTAATACTTTCTTTACCGTTGAGTACAGGCTACCGCAGTTTAAATAATTTTATTAAATCAACTCTTCTAAGACAAAAAAATTGATATATATTTGGCGTCAAGGCCTAAAAAGTAACATTGGTTAAAGCTTATAGTGATATTATATTTGATTGTGCTTCATAAAACGTTTTCCTATTTTCTTGCGGCAATCCCACCTAACTTCAAAGCAAGGCCGTAATGAATCTCCAGTAACACCAAGATATAAAAAATTCGTACACACTGGCGACGAGAGTAACAGTTCGGTGAGTTGAAGGTCCTAATTAACTGCTCAATTTGTACCTTTTATACCGTTAGACTTATTTGATGTAAATTGATGTTCGTTCTTTCATTAGTAGACTTGCATTTCCGCTCATGAATATAGTAAATCTCAATAAGAAAAATTTATTGCTTAGAGCTTGTTTTATTAAAGAAAATATATCTGTTTGGTAAGTAAAAAACAGTCGAAACGAATAAGAAAAGAAAAAAAATCATGTTGAGTGGACTTACAATAAAAAGAGGAACTTAAGTAGCATATATAATAACTTATCAGATTTCTTAAAAACATTTCTAGGTTTATTAGTATTTAGGGTCAAGTGAGTTTTGGTTTTTTACAAAATAAATCAAAATCGAAATTGGTTTTTATAAAATACCGTTGGTTTAACTTTTCCTATACTTTAACCGATAACCATTTCAGAAAACCTGCTCCACCAAAGAATAGGTACTACTTACCATATATAGATATACTTAACCATTTTTACCGCTCTCCACTCTTAGTTTTTTTGTTAAGCAGGCGAGCCAAGTTACATGGGTTTACGTGGCTTAACTTAGAAGCTTTAATTATTGACCATCTAATACAATTATTTTTAACTACTAATTTTTTTTAATGTTTCGAATTTGATGAACTTTACTGGCGAGGACAGTGTTAGTAACTTCCCCACCTTATAAAATTCAATTAATTTTAAAAGGTATAAAAACTTAATATTTAGTTTCCAAGAATGGTTCAAATAGAAAAATTGAGTTTTCAGTCAGGTTATGAATGCCACAGTATATGCAACTTTTCTCTTTTTTTCATATAGACTTATATGTTTTAACTTTATTTATTTGAGAGGTATTTATATTATTAAAAAGAAAACAATTTTTTTAAATGTATTTTTTATAACATAAAAAGGTTTCCTTAGAGAATAGAAAAAGTAAATATTTATAATAATTTTTTAACTTTTTTTTAAAAGGACTAAGTTGCGAGGAGAAGATGTTAGTTGTAATTGTGCGAGAAGGAATAAAGCAATTAAGTAGCTTTCAACCTGTAATACAAAATATTATAAAGAACTAGTTTATAAAAAACAGCTCAACCTGTGATTGCCAGTAGAAACTTAATGGAAAATTTTCATTATCAAGAAAAGTATTTTGTGTATTCATATATTTATCCAAATTTTATCTACTTTATGTTACCAGTTTACACTTCACACACAGTTTAAAAATGATAGTATTGGTGATCTGACGTCTATAATGCAAATTTTTCTTTCCTATATAATATACAGATAAAGCTAATAATTAAAATTAAAACTTCCTTATTTTATTTGTCATTTCTTTAGGAGTTACGTTATAGAGTCACCCAAACTGCTTCTCCACACACAAGTAAACAATGTGGTTTACTTGTAAGTATTACTTTTATTTTTTTTTTTGATAATTGTTGCCTTTTCAGATAACAAAAGAAAAGCTTTACAATTATTAATTTAGATTAAAACAATTGAAAGTAAGAAAGGAAAAGCTTATACAAAGCATTTCAGAAAGTTAAGACCCAATTAAAAGATTTTATTCTTATTTTTACTGATGGTTGTTTGTCAGTTGTCTCGGGAAAGCTTGCAGGAGATTTGGTTGGTAATTTGTCAAAATGGGAGCGTGACATCCGGTGCCATTGGTCTAACGGAGCAAATAAAGCAGAGCTAAAGCTTTTTGATTGGTCTTTTAGTGATAATAGCGGTCGAGTTTTTAATAAATTGTAGAGTCATGAAGTTTTTTTTAAATAAA
Source organism: Zophobas morio (assembly GCF_036711695.1). Classification (NCBI taxonomy): domain Eukaryota; kingdom Metazoa; phylum Arthropoda; class Insecta; order Coleoptera; family Tenebrionidae; genus Zophobas; species Zophobas morio. Next base: position 67,603 of record NW_026972327.1, read on the forward strand.
AAACTTGAAGAAAAGATTTGGCTAACGGATGTGTAATGAATTTTTTTAGCAGGAGAAGTTCTTTCTTTTAAAGGTAGAGGGGCCACTGGAACTTCCTGGAGAAGAATTCCGGTTTACCCTGCGCAATTAAATAATTTAAAATTTATTTTTGCAATAATATTTATTTATTTACCTGATTTTTGTTTCTTTTTGCAAATATAGTTAACATATTTTATAAACTTCTTTTTTACTTGAAATTCACTTTTTCATATATTCTATATATAAATAATATATATTTATGTAGAATTCAAAGGAATCTTCCTCTCTTATGAATGTTTACCATACACACGTAAATGATCGCCATACAATTATTAGAAGTGGCATAATTGAAACCCCTGAAAAGGTTTCATTCTTATTATAATAATAATATTGATTATAACTATATTTATTATTGAGCAATCAGGCTGCACAATACAAAGAAGTCGTTAAAGCCGTGTTAAAAGAAAGGCTCTCTATGAAACTTTGTATATAGTTTTTTTTCTAAACTATTTTTCTTCCTTTAAATTTTTTTTGATAACTCTGTAGCGACCGAGCGCGTGGCTTCTCTCTCGCTCATCTCAACCTTTTCTTTTTCCAACAGCGAAAAAGAAATGGTGAAGTGCCAGCACGAACTTTTGTCCGCTATTTTTGGGTCGCACAGCCAATTCAGTGTAATTGAAACGGGCATTATACAATCTATTTTGGTGCAAACAAACATAACTGTGCAATTTACTTATTTAAGCTACCAAAGAAGACAGGCTTTTTTTCATGGGCGGCTGGACAGAAGCGCTCGTGCTCTAGTCTGACCAGTAATGCATGCATCTATAATTGTGACTTTTCCCATTATTACAACAATAAAAAGAATTGTTTGCCTAACTATTATTTCAAATAGTTACTACTACGTTATAATAGTGTTTTTTTGATACTTAAAAATTAAAAGAAATCAGTTGTGATGCCTTTGAAGAGACTAATTTCCGGTCCTGCGATTCCTTTTTTAACGTCAGCGAACTTGTTAGTTTAAAGTTGTAGTTTTCTATAATGACAATAATTATTATGATTAAAACTTATATTTTATTTTTAATATAATATATAATGCCACTAATATTTATAGAAAAAACCGAGCTTTCTTCATATGAACTATCAAACAAATCTCTACGAAATAAGTGGGATTTCTGTCGGTGAAGCTGTAATGGCTTTAATGAACTTTAGTAAAAAAAAAAGGGTGCTTAAAAATGCTTCGGGTAGTCTTCTCGACGCCTTAATCACGCTGCACTTGTCCAACTTTGTCACTGGGCATTGCAAGATCTGAAAGAGTGCTTGACTTTTAGCGTTTTCCAGGACATGAAAGCAGTAGTTTTATATTTATAAAAGCTTTGTTATAGGAGCTTTGGCTATTAAGTGGTCTAATTAGATCCATTACCAACTTTATTATGAATAGTAGTTCAATTTTTTGTTTTTTATACTCTAGGAATTATTAAAGCGTACAGAGCATGCGCTTTGCAACTTGTCAAACGGTACTGCTGATAAAAAGTTATTAGCAAGCATGAGAGCAATATCTTTTTATTATGAAGTAAATTAGCACTATAAACGAGTATTTTAAATTTTTAAATAAGTACTTCAAGCAGAAGTGCTTTCGAAAGTTCCTAAATAGTACGAATGAGAATGTGCGGCAGCAAGTAACTGCCTTGCTAAAAGTTAGCATCGCTTTAAAAGTAAAATTATTATCATTCCTTTATTATTTTAATTTACAAAATAGTTGAGAATAAGCATGTATTGCCGTTTCGTAAGGCGCACTTGCGATCTTGTATTATTTATCTTTTATACCACTTGGAATTTAGACTCTTTGTCGACTTCTTCAAGCGCACGTGGAGGTGGGCTCTGTGTCACGAGTTTGCGAGCTGTTGTTGATCTCCGTCCTGCACGTGACTTTGGACTTTATTTTCTGTGTAAACTGCAAGTCGGGGTGCGATCGGACTGGTTGAATCAGTTATTTGGCAGGTTTTTTATAATTTGCTAACGTTTTGCCACCATGTTGGTTCCAAATAGGGCTCATGTTTGCCATAGCGTCGTCAGTGGGGATGATGTGGGAAACACGGCCCACCGAAAGGCTTAAATTTCGATAACTTTGTTTATTATTAAAGACTCTCGTTTCCGCACACCTTTAAAAAATCTGTTACCATTTATTTAAATTTTTGTGTAGTTCGATAATGGAGAGAACATAGGGTTATAATTGGTTATAAAGTGTTGTTTCTTAGTTTATACTATAATGAGTGCGGACCTCTCAGAAAATATATAAAAAAAAAATGGTTTGACTGCACCAGACTATAAAAAATTTAAGCATCTCCTAAAAGCATATATTTTTGAAAACCTTAATGTAGTAATGAATTCTTGTATAAAGGATAGAATTCTGCGATATGCTAATATCCTTTGACGAAATTTCACAACAGCAAGAGGTGTGTTTTCTAATATCCTTGCGTTTCAGTAATGTTATAAAATTTTGTTGATTCAGAAAATATACTTGAAGGGCCCAAAGCAGTGGGGGTTATACTTAGATGCTGGTATCCTTGAAGACCCGTAATAAATTAATTTACAAATTATGCTTCCAAATTTGTATCAAGTTATGGAAATTGTAGACAAGCTCATAAGGCCCTGTTACTTTGCGAATTAAAAAATATAATATTTCTTAATCTTATGGAAGTAATAACCATTCTAACTTTCTATAATAATAACAACAGTTTTTTTGACTTCTCTTTTTTTTTTTCTAGGTCGGATGGAAATGCATTTTGTACAGCACTGGGTTACCTGGATTCAAAGTGGGCTCCGAGAATTCAACATTTAAAAATCCGCACGTTACACCGTTGCTTCCTCCTTTTATTCGAAGTCGCGATGGATCTTTGATGGACTCGTGAGTTTTTACTATTATATGCAGGGAATGTTCCTCTATTAGGTAGATTGATTAATACCATTGTAAAAATGCGCGTCTGTCGCTGATTGCAAACTTTGCTACCATGTTTTAATTAAAAGTTAATAAAAATTATTGAAAAGTAAAGGTTGTGTGTGCAATGAATCATATAAAGACACTAACTAGCCAGTAGGTAATTCCACTTAATCAAGCTAATTCACTAAAAAAATATATATAGTATCGTAGTAATATTAGAAAGTTCTATTGAGAGATAGTTAATTTATAAAAGCCTTATATAGTATTAGTCTTTTGCCTCTGGTAGTCTCGAAGGGATCTCTATCACAATTTTTTTGAAAGGGTAAAAAAAATAGTATAGTTGAACTTCCACTTGGTGACTAGTGAGGTAATAACGGTATTACGGTTTACAATAAAAATCTTATGATAAAAGTCGTAACTACACCTCTCCTCAGTAATAATTTTATTGTTTTACTGTGAAATTTCGATGCAAGAAGACAAAGGAGAATACTAACAGGGTACATTTTGTGTAGTGTATGCAATCTTTGGAAACCCGTTTTTGTAAATTTAATGTAGATTAATTTATGCTAAAACTTGGAAATATAAGTGAGATGTTTTTCACTTTAATTGGGTACTTTAGAACTTTTACTTTGCTAGAACCTTCCTATTTTTTGAGGGCGTATGCTTTTTAGCGTTATAAAAATTGTTAACGACAACAATAAAAAAAGTTAGCTTGCCCATCTTTTTTTAAAGGAAAAAATTATAATTTAGTGTTTATACTATATAAAGTTCAATACTCTATATAAGAAACTGTTTTATAGTTTACGTGACAAGTTAAAATTTTTTGAAAAACTAATGATGGTCGCGTATTGATTAATTAAGCTGATAAGCCAGTTATAATTCCACTTACTATGCTAAGAATAATGTACAACTGTTAAGTGAAACCTATTTTTGTATACTAGGGTTGAATTTCGAGACTTCTTTATAGGAGCCTCAGCCTATCGCGGTGGAAATTAAATGTTTATGAAGTACTAAAAAACTAGCTGCCTTGCCTATATAAACTCAAGGACGCCATATTTCACAAGTTCCGATTGAATTTATTAACACTTAATTTTTTTTCTATATTTTCGCGCAAACTGGAAAACAATTACTTTTTATTTATAAACTGTAAATAAAATACACTATAATTGCAGAGCATATTCAACACCGTAAAAATTGATAACGATCCTACGTTTTCATTATTTACAACTATTTCCTACTTGCAAATATAAAAAGTAGCTGGAGTAATTTGTAATTTTTAAATACCTAAAAGCTAGCGACAAGCCAAAACATTTATATACATAACTTTATTTAAAGTAAAAACAAAAACGGAAGGTGGATAAATCGAACAACCTCAAACTAAAAATTTTAAGCAAAGAAGCAAGAACAACAATTATTAATTATTTAATTATAATAAAATAACTCAGACTTTAAAGTAAATATATACGAGCCCACTCTGTGCGTCTTCCTCTGGCTTGATCTGTTTCTGCTACTTAACTTGAAAGTAAGTCTTACAAACTTTTGTGTCTAACGTCTATAGCTTTTGTTAAAAACTCTTTTTTCGATAAATGAGCGTGTAATGTCTCCTTAATTTTAAAACACCTTGACAGTAAAATAAAAATTTAGTAGCCCAAGCAAATCTTAAAAAAGACTTTTAGTATTATATTATAACTTGAAGAAACTAAAGTTAAGTTTTCAGAAAAGTTCAACCAATTATGAATAACAGAATCCATACGTTTATATACTTAATCGATTTATTTGTAATTTAAAAAGATTATTCTTGGCTTGCTACTTTTAATTGCTTTATGCTCTTTTAAAGAATACAATAGTTGAGTGTTTAAGAGGTGCGGATTTTTTTTTGTTAGAGCGTATCTGTCATATGCTCCTTACTTAAAATTTGAAAAGAGACAAAATATAAGTCGTGGTACTATAATAATAACTCAACCCAGTATGTGTTTCATTTAATACGAGTCTTAAAGTTACAATAAACCGCTCATAGGTTTTCTCGCTTTGTGTGTGATTAAAACAAAAAATTAAAAAAAAATCTTGAGGAAATTATCCTAATAAACAGAACTTTATTTTAGTAAAGCTTGTGAAAAATGGTTTTAACAACCCACAAAAATAAGTCGAAAATAATCTATGAAGTTGTAACAAGCTGTACAATATTAAGTATTAAAAATAATATGTTAGGATAAAGGTTTATAAAAACTTTCTGTAAAACTTTTTCATGGAGGATTTCGTTGCTCTCGATCAACATAAATGCCTTTTATCTCCAAGTTTTAAACACTATCATACTACTACAATCGAGTTTTAAAAAGACCAAAGAGTATTGTAACTATCCAAAAGGATATAGATGACTGTCGATTTTTTAAATTAAGAATCTAAAAAGATTACTTCTTTTTCAGTAGTTACTGTTTCGCAAAAAAAAAAAATATTAGGACCGCAAATTGCATAAACTTTGTTAAAAACGAGTTTTTAATAGGGAACTTTACAAATTTCGGTCACTCCTTTCGGTCTCGTTACAAAAGAATCATGGACTTTTATCTATTAATTATTCTGATATGCTACAGTTGTTATAATTTTATTAAAAAATAACTCAGCTTCAGGCACTTAAAGAGCTTGCCTTCATCACTGCTTTTAAGGTTTTGTACCCCACGGAATAATACAAGGTCAAGACCTTTCAAGTAAAAGCACCATAACCTTTCTTCTTTCCTCTCCTCAAAGACTTTATAAAGTTAAATTTAAAGTTTGCTTAAGACTAATATATCAAAAGCAAGTGTAACGATAAATTACTTCTGGAAAGCCAATAAACACCAAAATTAATAATCTTTTGAAAATTCTTTCTGTTTAACTGTTTTTTTACCTAAAGGAATTAAAAGAGTAATGTGATATTATTGAGGCTTACTGAAAAATAGAAGACGTTAAAAAAACACCGTTAAGCTTGTGCTACACACTTAAAAATTTGGTGCAATTCTAATTTTAAGAGGTTACATTTTTTTGCAGTCTATTCCGAATTTCCTGAATCTTAGCCTTAACCTCACCTAGATTTAGTCAGTTATATAGAAAACTTTTGTTAAAAACCTCAACTTAAAGTTGATCATAAAAGCATAAACTTTTGAAAGAAACAATTTAACATAATTTTTATTTTATTATTTATGTTTGATGTGCCTAAAAACTTGTCCTCGGAGAAGTAGAGGAGAGGCTAAAGTAATCAGCGATCTTTTGGTCGGATCACGCAGATTATGGCTTTCTACAGGGCAAGCCCGTTTCTGAGATTCTGGGTTCAATCCTTTTAATAAGCAGAGAAATAAATAAATAATATGGCAGTAATAATAATATCAATAAGTTATTAATAATAATAACAATAATAATAATTAAGCACAAGAAGACCCAAAGCAACAGTTATATGAACGAACTGCAGAGGCCCGTCTACTAAACCTCCCAGCTGACTGGAATCAAGAATGATGGCAGCCACGTGACTATTATAGGCCACGCGGCTTACGATGACTTCCCACATGCTTCCCTTTTCAATCTAGCAAATATCAAAATAATATATATATATTGGTTGAATGGAAGATTTTATGCCTCACGCTCTAATCTTTCTTCCAACAGTTTTTTCTGTGAAGGAGGTATACTTTTATCTTCATCGTGCAATAAAGTGATATGGAAACTGTAGAAAATATTTCCTAATGTATAATATTATATTGATAATAGTGTAGAACTCTTTAGGGAAGGTGCAGCCGGTAACTAAATTCTTCACAAGCGGAGGAATATGCTCTCTAATGGCTCCGTTACTTTCTTCATCCTATTTTTTTTGTTCAGGGTTAAGCGGTATAACATTTTTATTCGGTTAATAATTATCTTATAACACTTTTCATAAACATATATTGATTTTATGGGTCAGTTACACTTTGTCGTTTTTTGCTATATATATGTAGTCAATTGGTTAATAAATTTCTTTTATCAAAACCAAAGACAATTTATTTATTATAAAAACATTTTTTACTGGTCAGTCATTGATTCTATATTTTATAATTTATTAAGCGTAAAACTACATTCCTTTCATTAATCCCAAATGACAATTTACTTGCCAATTATGTGATAATTCATTGGCTGCGATATTTAACGCAACAAAAAAATTAAAAATATATAAAATTATAAAAAAAATTTATAATAAATAAAGTAATTTAAAATATAAATAATAAAAGTTTATTAAATTAATAAAAATATTAAAAATTTAATAATTTTATTAACATATATTATAAAAATTATTGGTAGTTACGTTAAAAATTATTGTAAGGAGTAAAATGTTTTCCAAAAGCGCACAAATCATATTTTTTGAGTTGCTTTATTGGTTACCACTAATACTTATTAAATTTTATTATAAAGTTTAGTTATATACTATTAAATAATAAGAAAAAAAAGTATAATTTTCTGTAACCCGCTCAGGTATCTCTAAACGTATTCATTTAATATTTTGATTTTATTAATAAGTATTAAAATTATAATAATAATAAAAATTATTTAATGCGAAAAATTAGAGTTTTTGATTGGAACAATTCATTTAGATTTTACGGCCACTTATTTTTTAGTTTTATATAATATTTTTTTATAAGTATATAAGCATTTCTTATTAGCCAATTATATCATTTTGCATTTTTCTTTTTGTGAAGTTGGCATTAATTCTTATTGGATATTAATAAAAAGTTATCTTTCATTGGTTAAAAAGTATAAATCTTTTTTTTCATTTTTAATTTTAAGGCAAGTAAACTAAATAAAGTTTAATTTATTTTTTTGTATTTACTTTTTACTATATATAATTTTTTAAATTTATTATAAGTCTAGTTTTCTTTTGAGTGTTGTATATAAAATTATATTTAAACGTACTTTTAGTTTATATTATATATAATGAATACTTAATTTTTTCAAGTATTAGAAAAAATATAGATGAATATTATCAACTACTTTTACCTCCACTATTACTTAGAAGAAAAGTTTACGTATAAATTTCATTTTTTCTAATAATAAAGTTTTATATACTTTTACTGTATAAGTTACCAGTTCCAGTGAATAATAGACTATTTTATACAAGGAAGTGTTTCTTTTTGCCAAGTTCTTCTCGTACTCGCTCGAGCTTTTCAAAGCACTTTCCATTTCCTTTACAAGGAAATAAATATAAAATATATATAGATATAAATAGTATTAAATAACAAGTAAATATATATAAACTTTTAAATATAGGAATAGCTCTAAACAAAAAATAAACATATATAAACTTTTATATGGAAACATAATTAACAAAAAACTGCTAAATATATCAATAAATAAAAAATACTATTAAGGACAGTTAAAAATAAGTGAAAAGGAAGAAAGTTTACTTCTTTAGTAAAACTTTGGATTTCACGACAAATTTTTTTAAGTTCTTTAAGAAGTTGCATTAAAAGAGATAATGAATCGAGACGGGGATCCAACTGTTATATATAAATTATAAATATAGTTATTTGTATAAAAAATAGTTTATAGTTTATAAATAATAATAATAATAAATAATAGCAATAATAATAATACATGAATAACTAACGAAGCTTTGCTCAACTCCTCAGAAGTAAAAGGTTCACTAAATGGTCAAAAGAAAACATTATAAAAATAGAAGCACAAACGAGCGGCGTACAGTTCTCGTGCAAATCGACCAATAACGTGCCGCGCAGTTTTGTGGTCGATCAAGGAAGTATGGCCCAATCCTGGTTAGTATTAATATTGTAAGTAAATAATAATAAAAAGATATAAAAATATAAATAAAGAAAAAACTTGGACTACTTTTATTAAGAAGATAAAAAGATATTAAAGGGAAGAATAAATAGTAAACAAATAAAAAGTATATAAATATATTAGCAGACGATAAAAAAAATAGAATAATTAATAAATAAGTTGTTACATTAATATATAAAATAATAATAAAAAGAGAATAAAAAAAGTTATAATAAAATGATAAGTTTATTACTATACAAATATGTGTATAAAATGATACAAAGTAAATAAAAAATTTGTACTAAGGAGATTAAGTATAATAATATATATAAAAGTAAATAAGTAATAAGTAAAATGCAATAAATAATAAAAGTAAAGAAAAATATATCATAAGCAATCCAAAAACATTTATAGTATTTATTAATAACTTTTTATATATAAAATTTCGTTATAATGTGAAGTAAATATTATCAAAAATCATTAGAAAAGTGAAGAAAAAAAACCTCGAAGTTTGATACGTTCGAACGCCAAAGCAGCCTGTAACGGAAATGATATACAATTAATGCCCAACACATTGGGGAGGAAAGCAGCCAACCGTGTGCGTCAGGGTGTCCTCGTCACGTGGAGATTGAATAATAATTAACACAAGCGCGTCGGTGGGACTCAGTGCGCGGAAAAGTTTAACTCGATGCTTCGTTAAAAAAAATTGAAAAGAATGATTAATTTGATAAATTTTATCCAAACATGTACCAAATTAAAAAGAGAAAGTGCGCTTTTTAATAAAATCTAATTTATAGTAAAACTTTTTGTGCCCAAACAAATTGCTTCAATAATATTATTATAATCTTTTCATAATAAATATAATGTATAAATTATTTTATTGTTGATTGGCTGCTAGTCTTCTTCTTTAAATGGTATTGAGGGACAAAAAAAGGATAAACAAAAACTTGAGCGAGATGATGGCACTTGTCAGCTATTAGCCCTTTCGGATTCTGATTGGTGCTTATCCTGCGATGGTAGTTCCGGGCATTTCCGCAGTTGTCCTTTTTTTAATTAATATTTAAATATGATTATAAATAAATATGAAACTATAAAAATCATTAAATATAATTTTTTTAAGATAAAATAAATAATAATTAAATGACTTCATGTAGAAAAACTCATAAAATATGAAGAATATTTCATTATAAATATAAACAAAACTTTATTGGAAAAAATAAAACAAAAATATATACGTATCCACTGAAATTCACGATATACAAAACAAAAAATCAGTAAAAACAGTGTCACTTGATTAATCCAATCCAAGTCAAGCAGATGGGAAAGCGCACGTGCAAGTGTGCTCTTCCCGGTCCCTGGGAGACCTTTTTAATAAATATAATAAGAAACTGAAAGTTTATGTTATTTTTAATAAAGAAAAAGTTTAATATTTATTATTTTGTAGTAAAAATACTATTATAGTTTAACTTTATATATTATATATTTTTTCATTATTAAAAAATCATGATGCCTTGAAAAACAAGCTGAAGTTTTTTTGGCTTTGTACTAGAATTCACGGAAAGCTTGTCCTCGACTGGTGCGTTTAGCAAGCTTGAAGAAGCCTTAAAAGCGCTCCGCAGGGAAATCCAATTGTCCATGAGGTTGCTCCACTGCAACTGAATGCAATAATAATAATAATAAAAGTAAAAAAAAAATTGAATACATAAATAATAATAATAATGATAATCACTTTATTAGACTTTTCTTGCTGCAGACAAAACGAATAAAAAGCAGCCATGTCATGTGTCAGACTCTCCAGGTCGAGTCCTTTGAAACGGCTTTTATGGCGAGCAATATCTACCATGAATAATTATAAATCAGCGCAATCAAGCGCAAATAGACCCAAATTCTATTAAAAGGTAAAAATAAATATTTGAGAGTTTTACTGATAATATTATTAAAAAGTTTTTAGAAGTTTTTATTTATAAAGTTTTTAATATAAACTACTATAAAAAATGAAAAAAACATTTTTTTATAAAGTTAATAAGTTTTTACAATATGAAATATTACTAAATTTATTAGGTAACAGAATTATATAAAAGTTCCGGTAAAGATATTAATAAGTTTCTTTAAATATTTTTTTTCAAGAAAAATAAAAATATTATACAATTTATTAATATTTTATATATAGCATTCTTTTTTATAATATTAAGTAAAAGTTTTCTTATAGTTTCCTATACGAAAAGTTAATAAAAATTGTTAAAATAAAAAAGTTTATTAATATATATAAAAAGTTTTTATTAAAGTTTTATATACAAAATAATGAAAAAAATTAACAGCATTTATAAAATCTATAAAATAAATAATAATAATATTAAAAAGTTCTTATACTATTTAATAAAACATTGAAATCTACTATAAAGTTAGGAAAAAAGGTTTTTTTATACTTTTTATATATATAAAAAAATAAACATTTATAGAGAAAAGTTTTCATTTATTAAAAATTTTAAAAAATCCACATGAAAAAATAAAGAAAAAATATATTTTATATGAAAAAAAATTATTTATTCTGTTTATATAATAAAAAAAACCATAAAAAAATTAAAAAAAAATTTTATATAGAAAAAACCGTTTTTGAGTTGCTCCAGAGATCGTCTCGCTTTCATTTTTTCTCTAACAAACCGCCAATAAACGTACCACAAACTTTTATATTTGTACATGCAGACTACCTTCGCAAGAAAAAAGTTTAAAAATAATTATAATAAATAAAAATAAATAAAAAAAATATAATCAAAAAGAAAGAAAAATTTTAAATTTTTATTATAAAACAAATTTGTATTTAAAAGAAATATAAATGAAAATAAGTATACAAAAAAAATTATAAAAAATATAATAAAAACTTTGAAATTATAAAAAAAATTGGTAAAAAAACATTTGTTATAGTAAACTTTTACTCAACAATTAATAGTAATAAGTATAAAAAAAAATGTCTATACAAAAAAATAATATTAAGTTAGAAAAAATACTTTTTCAGCGGAGTCAAGACAGTAAACGACGGCGCCCTCCTCATTGGTGGCTAGCTGGAAGTCGGTTTCGCGCTCAAACTTTTCTGGAGAATCAACAGCAGCGCAACTCATCTCCACACAAGCAAGTCCCTAATAATAATATTTATAATAATAGTAAAGCTAAAATATAATGATATTTGTTTTCATTATAATAACTCTATACATGAAAATAAAATAATAATATAAAAATATAACATTTATAATTATAATATATTTAAAAATAAAAGGGAAACAATATAACAAATGATAATATATAAAATAATGATATAATAAATATAATAATGTAAACAGAAAAAAACAAAATAATAATAATAGTAAAACTAAAACTGAATGAATAATTAATATAATTTCTGTTCAAGAATAAATTTAATAATATTCATAATAATAAATCTGAATATGATTAATAAATAATAATTATGGTTAACTACTTATGATATAAGATTAAAACTTAAAACAATATAATATTATTATAATAATAAAGTTGAAATTAAAAAATAATAAAAATAAATCTAAATAATAATAATTATTTTAAAACTAAAAATGTGTATAACAAAAAATGTATATCATTAAAATAAATATAAATAATAAAACTTACTTATAAAAAACTTCAAATAAATAATAAAATAATGAAAGTAATTAAAAATATTAATTAAGAATAGTGGAGGGCCTAACCCAGGAGGCTAAAAGTTTCCGGCAGCGAAGAGGAGAAGCAAAGGCCAGTCCTTCACTTTCAGGCCGCAAATCTCGAATAACAAAAAAGCGAATGTGTTGCACAATGTCTAAAATAATATAATATAATATAAATATAAAAAGTATACAAAAGTTTATATAAATTGATAATATTAAGTAAAAATTATACAATATTAATAATGATGCTAGAAAACTTATAATAAATAAAATATACTCAAAAGTAAATATAGAAAAGTTTTTATTACACGTTTTAGTTTTTTAATTTAATATTATTCGCAGAAAAAAATAATAAAAAAATAATAAAAGTGAATATGAATAATAATAAGTACTCACAAAATAATAAATTATATAATAATAACAAAAGAGAACTTTTATGTATAATAATATAAATATAATATTTTAAACTTATTAATATACAAAAATATATCAATAATAATAGAATGTCTTCTAACAATAATAATAGTTATAGGTAAATTTCTTAATATATACAAGAAAACTTTTTATTAAAAATTAACATATTTATGAAATATTATAAAAAAATTTTATATTACATAGTAAAAAGTAAAAAAAAAACTGATTAATAAGAAAAGTTAGCAAGCTCTTAAAAAAACTTTTGCACGTTTAAAAAAAAAATTAATAAATAAACAATAATCTAAAGTAAAAGAATAGTTTATTTCAAGTTAATAAATTTATGAAAATATAAAAATTGTACACTAATAATATTAATAATAAGTAAAATTTATTTATAAAAAAAACCTTTTGAAAAAATCACTATAAATGTTAGAAAAGAAAAGTAATAAATAGTAACAAGTAAAATTTTAATACATAAAAGAGAAGCATATTACATATATAATAGTAATTCAAGTATAGATATTTATATAATAATAATAAATAATAAATGTTAGTTTTATAAAAAACTTTAAAAAATATTTTCTATGTATACCAGCGTCCAACAGCGGAGTGTAATCTACAATATGTTGCTTATTTTTAAACAAAACTTCTCCAATCAGCGTAGCGCAATGCTTCGCCTATTTAATAATAATAATAATATAATAATAATTAAAGATTTTATAGAAACTCTTTATTAATATTTTTTAATATTCGGCAATATATTATATATTAATTACGTCAATATTGTGTGTAATACTAATTATAATATTATTCTTTTCTTTATATCTAATTTTTTTTTATATTTTTTTAGTATCTTTTATAAATATTATAACTACTATACAAAAATTCTAGATAAACTTTCATAAACATTTATACATATAATAATTAAACTTACGATGAACTTCATTATATTAGAAACAGAATTTTTTTTGAGAGTATTAATAATATTAAACCACAAATTAGCGATCCTTTTTGCCATCTAAAAAGAAGTTAATAATATTATAATACTGATAAAAATAATAAAAAAGATAATATAATAATAAATATTATTGGTCATAAACAAAAAATATAGTAGAAAAAATTATAATATAAATATTAATTATTATATAATAAAAGTAGAGGAGAATGAGAAAGAATAATAAAAGTTACTGTAAAAAGAGATAAAATAAATTATTAATAAATGTGAAAAGCAAAAAATAATAATTATTTTATATAAAAATATTAAAAGCGGCAAGTCTATAAAAAAACTTTTTAGCTCGTTTTATATTTTAGCAAGGAAAAGTTTATTAAATAATACATTCATAATTTTTATAAATATTGAGTACTGTGAAACTTTTAATAAACAAATATATAAATGTATTTGTGACTAATACAAGGTTTCCTATATAAAATTTTGCAAGAAAAAAAAATAAACACCAATATGAGCTGCGAAAAGCGTATGTCATCCAATCACATTCATTTTAAATATCGTAAGTGGTCGTTAAAATAATGTAGCCAATAGCGTAATATTATGAAATATTAGGAAAAGTTTGCAACATCCTTTCGATTACCAACCAGTAGTACAGTTCGTTTTTTAAAAAACAAATCATATTGGTGTATTTAACTTTTAGAGCGTAAATGACGGGGCGCCATTGGAGCAATAAAGTGTAAAGGAATTTTCGTATTTTAATTTGAAAAAGTTTTGTACAAGAAATCTTTCGCTTTGGTAGGAAGTGGAGTCTAGATCTCGTAGGAAATACTCGTCAGAAACAGCCAAAGTCACTTGTTTGCTGGAAATTAGCCAAACAAAAAAATCAACACGAAGGTAGAAGCCCGAAATCTAGTAATAGACATAAATAATATGAAATTTTTGTCAATAACACTAAAAAATGATTTTTATTATTATATAGAAAAGTAAACGAATATTAATTTTAAGCAAAGGAGTAAAAGCTTTAATAGTTTTCTTTTACTTTAAAATTTGTAAAAGTAAGAAGTTGATACAAAATAATTTTAAACGTGAATAAACAGTATAATAGTTAAATAAGAGTAAGAATTTTTTCAGGCATCTTTAAAATAAAATTAAAGTTATAATAATTGACAAAGTATAAATATCGACAAATGCTTTAGAGTATATAAAAGTGTTTAAGATGGTTTAATTCTAGTGAACTTAACAAAAATTAGAAGTAGTAGCAAATCAGGGAAAAAAATTTTCTAATAAAAAAACCTAAAAATTAAATTTATAAAACATTTGTTTAAAAGGCTTTTAGAAGTAAATAAACAAAATTAGAGAAATATCATAACTAAATAGTTAAAAAATAGTTACAAAGTTAGTACAGAGAATATTATATATTAATAATAATCAAATACTTTTGAGTAAATATTAAAACATTTTTGCAAAGTCTGGCAGATTATACTATAAGTAAACATTTAATCATATGAAAAATAATTTTCATCTTCAAAAAATCATTACAGAAAATATTATTTTTTCAATTTAATAAAATTTAAGCAAAAAAACTCGCGTGTGGTACAAACTTTACAATTTTCTCCGTTTGCCTTTTCGGTAAAAACAAGTGTTTTGACGTTCTTGTAAATGTTTTTCTCAAACAAATACGATATGTCTTCGAAATAACTGAACTTATGTAGGCCTCTAACGGCCGTCACAAGTTTATCTTGCGAGTGTTCTTCTTCATAAACGAAGCACAATCCTCGAGGCTGGGCAGAAGCCAAGCCTGTTACAGCCTTAAAAATGCGTTCTTCGCCTCGTTTTAATAACTATAATTTTAATTTCATAAGTTATAAATAAGCAAAAAGTTTATAAAATTACGTAAAACAAATTATGTAATGTGCAATAAAGTATACTTTGCAGTCTTCAAGAATAATCCGGTAGCAAACGTTGTTCTTATCGTCTATTATAGCAATTGAGGAAATAACTCGAGTGACATGAGAATTAAATTCTTTACTTGTCTTTAAAAGTTGTAGTGCATTCTGTTACGGTATTAAAGTTTAAGAGTTTCTTGATAATTATTTGTATAAAAATAACTATACCTCTACAGTGAGGTTTTTATAGTTTTAAAATTTAAATTTATTATAATTTTTTTTAATTATTAAAATATGCAAATATATTTTAGTACTGTATAACCAATTAAAAAATATATACTAATTAGAGTTACTTAGTAACTTAACTATAATACAAAGCTAACATCACCTCACAGTAAGACATTTAGTAAGATGGCAAGGCCCACTACCCTTTCGAAATGTCTACCTTCGACGTGCCTAGCAAGGCGTTGATGATGTAGATGAATTCCCAATGACGCGACTCTCTTTTTCGGTTTTTTAAAGGTCACGATTTAAACTCGCCCTCATAAATTCTAAAACATAAGCACAAATCGCTCTGATGATTATATAACAAAATCATGTTAGAAAGAAACGGACAACTTCTACGGAAGGGAAAAATATCAGAAGAACATTTCATTTCAAATTCAAAAATTAATAAGGGAATAATCTAACCAGTCGAAATTCCCTCACAAACTGCAAACAAAAATCGCTGACTTGGATAGAGAACACACCAACAAGCCTCCAGACGATAAAAGATGTTTTGAAACTATGTCACCCTTAACGTTGCGAAAAAACTAGGAGTTATGCTTACCAAGGAAATTTTTTTTTGTAAGAGGAAACTATACAACCAAAAATACTCTTACAAAAATCGGATATCTGGCAGTCTCAATTATAAGATTATGTGATAGCAAAATTAAAATAGCCTCTCAAGTCAGTGGGGATTCTTAAATCAATAGAAAAGAACATTTAGAAAAGAGGAAGAACACAGTATATGAAGTGCGATACTGAGCAA
This sequence comes from Zophobas morio, assembly GCF_036711695.1. NCBI lineage: Eukaryota > Metazoa > Arthropoda > Insecta > Coleoptera > Tenebrionidae > Zophobas > Zophobas morio. The sequence continues at coordinate 84,275 of NW_026972327.1, forward strand.
CATTTTACACCTACTAACAAACAACTCAATTAAGACCATGTTAAACGCATTTTTCTGGAAGCAAAAACAATTTAAACAAAGACGATTAAGATCATAGGAATTATACACATTCGAAATACGTTCATACCCATAACAAACCTCAAGAGAGGACGCCACCTTTCACAGTGGAGGGTTTATACCGCATACAAAGTGCTCTTACCGAACAACATTTTATGATCACAAATTAACAACTCAATTACGAATACCCAAAACGAGTATGTTAGTGGCGCTGAACAGACAACACATAACTATAAACACCTATCCACAATCTTAACCTCCTTATGAAGCAATTACAAAACTCCTGCACAGACACAAACTATAAAAGCTTATTTGTATCAGATGTACAGGAGACATCTCACACATCAATGTCCCAACATTAATTTAGTAAGCACTTGTTCTTGAATAAAGGACACACTGAGAGGGGGCGCATTCAAAATCGCAGATACTTTAGTAAATAACTCAACTGCCATATGGAGAATCTGCTAACTGAAAAAAAATATGATAAACCGGCCTGACATGGGGGTATAGCAGGTTAAATACGTAAGACCATCATTATAATGGAATCGACAGTTGTAGTCGTAGTGTGATGTGTGTACTTATTGCGTTGTCCTTTCGCATTTCGTTGATTATTGAACATTAAGTTGTATAATTTTGAATGCTGCCTTTTCTTCTAATTACTGTGTTGAGGAGACATATTCATGTAAATGAGAAAGTTTACTTGCCCTCAGTATTATTTAGGTTTTCTGAAGTATACCCCCAGTTGTAACTATAACTACTTAGTATGTTGTGATAAATAAAATTATATCTATTCTCTTGTTATTTAATATGAAACTATATAAAAATGAGAAGAATAAATACACATGCTACTTATGCGGGTGGTTTTACTTGATTTCTTTTAGGGTGTCCAAGTTACTTCGGTGTTTGACTTACAACAGTTTTCTGAGGAGTAATACCGCTTATTTTTTTTAACTGAAAAGAAAACTAAAGTTGTACGGGTTTAAATTTGATTTCTATAATTCTTTATAAAACTGAGCGCAGTCCCTTATGCTTTGGAATTTAATATACTGTTTAACCTATTCCACCATTTTAGCATGGTCTTTAATACACCGATGTAAATATATATATGTTGTACTTTCTGTATAGGCTCGTTATTATAAAAAAAAATTGCTAAACAAGAAAGCTGTCTGTATAATAAAAGAATTTAAAACTTTCGATGCCGTGCTATGAAAGTAATCAAAAAGAGTTTCAAATTCTTCTAGGTCACGGTGTTGTAAAGCACCACGAACAAGCCAAAAGGCGTTAGTAAAAATTTCACGGCATTTTTCACGGCATTTGTGATTTTTAAGTATCTTAGCTAGCGAAGAATATTAATGCTAAAAAGGCATAAGTTTTTGAAAGTTCATATAATAAATCAATATTGCTTATCCATAAAGAATTACCAAATTTATACTTTAACCCCTAATTTCTTGCTCTGAGCACAGTTACAAAAACAACTAGTTTGCTTTTCTCATTACCTTATATTGAAAGCCATATTCCTTTTAACGCCGGCTTTGCATCCAACTTGAATACAGCACCGCAGCGAGCAACCATAAGATAACAAGCTACCAAAGTTTCGTTAGTTAGCCTATTAAGAAACCAGCTTTAAAGCAAAAACCGACCCACCCCCGAAAAGACACACTTTGGCCCACTTTTGCTTGAAATGTATTATTATAACTTCATAATAGATTCAAAGTTTTCAAAAACCCCTATTTCCTTAGGCATGATGTAATTCAACTTTAATGACCCATGTACTAAGATGTCAACACGTTATTAAAAAAAGTGAAGCTTTTAGTCACACCGCTCAACTACAACAGCCCAGAAGAACTCGCTCAAGTCTGACAAAATAGCTCTTTTTTTTTTATTTTTAGCACTGGCATATTACGACCGACCTTCTTGAGGCCTTAAGCCGCTTACTCTGGATCCCCTTCTTCTGCAGGGGTTGGGGCGCTACAATGGATGTCCTGAAGAACTGAAAAAGCGGAAAATATCGACCCCGGATCTCCGCCATTCTGTCCAGTGTGGTGGAAAACCACTAAAAACCACCACCAGGAGAAAGAGCCTTAGGCACAAAATCTGATGCCATCTGGAGACACTGGCTTACACTACTGCCAGCCAGGCCTCCCTGATTATGAGCTCCTCACCTAGAAGGGAGGACAAAATAGCTTGATAACCAAAATTATTTTATACAAAAAACTTTCACGCCACTTCTCATGGCACTTTTATTAAGTCTGGTCCGTCAGAGTACTAGTGAATTGTGCTAAGTAAAAGGGTTGACGGCGTTTTTATAAGAACTAGTAGTGGAGGTTACAGAGTTCGTAGAGATGGTAGAGAATAGCTTGTGAAGACTAAATATAGGTGGGAACATATATACTATTAATAATAGATATATCTGTGTGTGTAAGTTTTATTGAGAAATAAATGAGACTTAGGATACCAATCTTTTTTTTCCTCGACATTATAAATGCTTAAGAGGCAAGCGGATTTTTACTAAAAGTTTAGTTCAAAATATAAACTTATAGAGAAGGGTATAACTTTAGAGCTTCTGTAGAAAAAGATAGATTCATTCTTGAAAACTGAGTAACTACTGTATCCAATTTTTTCCGTAAGAGTTATTTTTTAACCCAAAAAAAAACGGGGCCTCTTAGATTAAGTAATAACTGTAATCTTACGATTACCAAATAAATTCACAGCTAGATTCCTTATATTAAAAAAAACATTTTAAACTTTTTAATTTTTAAGGTTTTTAATGGAAAAGTTGGCACTTTTTTTTCGTTAAAATATAAAAGTGCTCAAATAGTTAAACAGTGTACTCAGCAGCGCGGCTGGTTTAACAGCGGAAAAGAGAAAACAGCAAGGCCAGCAGGAACTTTTTTACCAGTTCAGCAGAAAATCGCAGGGCTATTTTTCGTTCAACGTTCTAGCTCTAAGGTTACGCGATAATAAGGTATTGACAGTAGTTATAATATTATAGTTAAGCTAGGTTTTCACCTTAGTTATGATGGTTCAACCTATTTTAGCACCTTGATGAACAATTTTTTTGCTCTGACAATTACAACAATTGTTTTTAACGCTTATTTTCTCTTTATAATAAAAAAACTTCTCAGTTATGAGGTTTGTGTTAGTTTTTTATTTTAATCTTTTATTAAAAGTATAAAGCTCTGAGCTTAGCAAACTAGGTACACCGCCAACAGAAAAACGCTCTAACAAGAAGCAATGGTAATGTTTTGTTAATAATCGCTCATCCTGATGATGAGTGCATGTTCTTCGGCCCCTTGCTCTTAAAATTGTTACAAGAACCAAAAGTCAATATTTACGTTATATGCCTCTCTAGTGGTAAGACTTGTTTCTGCTAACAACTTTACTTAATAAAATCCTACCAGGAGAATTTAGGTAATTTTAATGGTCTTGGCAGTTCAAGAAAAAGAGAATTTTTTAAAAGTTGCACAGCTTTAGGTCTTAAAGAAGAAAATTGTTTTATAGGTATAAATTGTATAATTTACAATTTTAACACTAAGAATATTTTTTAAAGAGGACATATTTAACCTTGCAACCTGTCAATTCCTCGACAACCCTTTAGAAGAATGGCCAAAAGAAAGTATTGCAGAGTTGGTTTTTGAGTTTATTAAAAAGTACAACATAAATCTGGTATTTATCGCAATACAAAAGAATGTTTTAGTTGTAAATTATTGTGTATTTTAACAGATATTTACTTTTGATGAAAAGGGAATCTCTGGGCATCTCAATCATCGCTCTATATACTATGGCCTGAGGAATCTTGATTTCTTACATTCTTTATATATTTAATTTAATATATCTTTTAAAGTTCATAAAAGTTCAACTTATTTTAAAAAATATTGTTTTTTATGAAATCATTCTTTTCCAATAATTCTAGATTTTTAATAAAAAAGTTGAGCCAAAAGGAAGTACCTACCGTGCTTACCTTAACTTCTGTGAGTATTTTTAGGTTCCATAAATAAATATGATTTTTTCAGCATATGCATAATATTTTTTAAAAAATCGTTGTAATCTTTAAGACTTATACTTTATATTTTATTAGCTACTTACCTATTTTTTGGGAATTCGTAAGACTATAGATAAAATTAACTTCATAATTAAAGAAAGTACATCGGAATCTTTGACCTTCTTTTTTCTGCGCACCAAGAAAGAATATGTGTGTCAAGTGCCGAGCAGGTTAACTTCTACTAACTTAACGAGTGAAGATGAAATGGCGCATCTTCCCAATAGGTTTCTGTCATTCGGAAAGCAATGCGAGCACACCACTCCCAGTACGTCTGGTTTAGGAAACTTTACGTCTATTTTTCGCGTTACGTGTACATCAACACTTTTACGGCTATGAAATAATAAATCCCCAAAAAAGTATATATTTTTTTTATTAACACGGAAGTTTAGTAGTTGATAGCTTTCCCGGCCCACGCCATAAGCGCGCTTTCCCGCAAAGCCTCTGCTAGAGTCGGGTGAGCATGGCACACGCGCGCCACGTCCTCGCCAGACGCGCCGTACTGCAGTGCCAGCACGGCCTCGTTGATCATTTCGCCGGCGTTGGTACCGATAACGTGACAGCCTTAAGAAGCCGCAGAGAAGCATTAAAAATGAGATGGAGTGGAGCTGAGTTTATAAAGAAAAAATTAGCTACCGAGCATTTGATCCGTTTTTTTGTCACTCAGAAATTTCACAAAACCCTCAGTTTCATCGTTGGTTTTGGCTCGCGAATTAGCAGCGAAAGGAAACTTTCCCACCTTGTAGTCAATGCCTGTAGTTTTTAAGTTTCCAAAAAAAGAACTAAGCAGAGCAGAAGGGATTGGTTCAACCTTCCTGGCGGAGTTGCTCCTCCGTCCGGCCCACCCACGCCACCTCCGGGTGAGTGTAGATCACGTTAGGAACGCAGTTGTAGTCGATGTGGGGGCTGCCCCCGAGCATGCCTTCGACGCATATGATGCCTGCAAGAAAAGTACATCCGATCTGTTCAGAGGAAGCGTATGATTCGCCAGCTACCAACCTTCTTCCTCTGCTTTGTGCGCCAGCATTGGCCCCTTAATCAAGTCTCCAATGGCGTAAATACCTGGACAGTGAGTTTCAAACATATCATTGACTTCGACTCGTCCTTGCGCGTCCGTCTTGATGCCCACGTGCTCAAGACCTGCAGCAAGTAAGAATTAACTGGGAGCCTATTGATAATCACCAAAGGGAGACACGTGCCTAAATCTCTAGAAAACGGTCGTCGACCGACCGCCACTAGCACCACGTTTGCCTCGAGGGTGCTCTCGTCCCCGCCTGGGCAGATAAGCGAGGGCGAAATATGAGTCAATGCTGCACGTGCCGAAGCGGAATTCGTAAAGGACCAGCAGCGTCTTCCATGTAGACGTGAACGCCTTTAGACGTCTTTTCGGCGCGTGTGACTTTGGTCTGCAGTTTGAAGGTGATTCCTTGTTTCTTGAGCATCCGCTGGAACGTCTTGCTGTAAAGCAGAAGTTCAAACCCGCAAGAATTGCACTTATAAGACGCATTCTTACGAAATGTCTAAGTCAATGTTCACACCGCCAATGTTCGCTGTGAATTCCACAACAGTGACATCAGCGCCCAGTCGACACCAGACAGAGCCCTAAAAGAGATTCTACTTTTGTGAAAGCAACAAGCAAATAAAGAGGCAGAACCAGCTCTAGACCTATAACTCCTCCGCCAATAACAACCAGTTTCTCAGGAACGTGCTTTAAAGCTAGTGCGCCAGTGGAAGATACGATGGTCTCCTCATCGATCTATAAAACTAGAAAGTTAATTGTACTTATAGAAATTCGATTTCTCAAAATCATTACTTTAATTAATTATTTTTGGCAAAAAGTAATCGGTATAAACTAATCAACAAAAAGCATCCTTTTCAGTATTAATGATATAAAGCATATTTAACCTCCACGGCACCACCAGGGAAAGGCGAAACTTCACTTCCGGTTGCGAGTAATATTTTTTTAGAGGTCAACACTCTTTCACCGCTTTCCAACAGTTTGACTTCAAGCTTGTTGCCTTCCGAAAGTTTGCCAACCCCTTTAATGTAGTCAACCTTATTGAAAACCAAACACATTGTAGTGACTATAAAATAATTTTAGAACTATGCATCATTTTTACTTTGTTTTTTTTAAAAAGCATTTCGATGCCACTAGTAAGCGAGTTAACTGAAGAATTTTTAGCGGTCATCATTTGATCGAGGTTTAAACGGACAGACTCCACTGTAAAATAAAAAGAATCTGAGGTTAAAATGAAAGTAACTTTATCTCAAAACCTTCTATTCCTCTATTTTTCAAATCGTGCAAAGCCATATGATAAAGATACGAATTGTGAAGGAGAGATTTAGAGGGAATGCATCCCACATTCAAACAAGTCCCTCCTAATTTTTCTCTTTTTTCCACGCAGGCGACCTAGCACCGAAAGAGAATCGTCATTGTCTACTAAAGTTCATAGTTAGTTATATACTGCAGTGCCTTTAGACCAAGTTGAGCGGCTTTTATGGAAGCAACGTACCCTCCGGGCCCCCCGCCAAGAACAACCAAGTCATAGTCTGTTTAAAGGGGCATATAAGAAAGACAATTCTTTTCAAAAACTTTGCAGTTGATTGAATAGTATAAAACTTCAGGCGGAATGGAAGTAGTGTTTGAATATGTTAGAATTTTTTTTAAAAAAAGTAGTGCAAACGTTAAAGAGAAGACAAGCCATTATCACTCTCTTAGGTAAGAAAAAATTAGCCTAGTGCTGTAGAAAAGTAAAGACAAGTTCATGATTATAAACCACTAGTCGAGGAATACGTGCGAAAAAATAATTTTTTAAACGTAGTCTTAAGAGAGGCCCTTGCAAACATGACCGATCTGCGCTTGTAAACAAACAAAAAAATCGCTGGTGAGCGGAAGTTCGTGATAAACAGTTTTTAGAGGGTTATAAGGTAGGTTTTTTCATAATGCCCAAAAACCCTTCATCAATTTTTAAAAAATGTGTTAATGAGTATTATAGAACAGCTCAATAAAAATTATATCTATCTTCCGCAGTTTTTTATTTTTAATTAATGATTGTTAACTATTCTTATAGACGAATATCTTTGAAGCAATAAAGTTCAAAATTAAATTTTAGTCGCTATAACTTATTTTACTTTACTAGTCGCTAAGTTTTAATTACATTGTTTAAATTGTGTCATATATAACTATGATAGGTATCTGGTACTCACAACTTGTTTATAAGACAAAAATTCTAAATTAAATACCTTCCGTTATTACTTTTGAATAATTTTTCAAAAAAAAATATATATTTAGCAGCTTTTTACGTAGTAATAATTGTCACATACGACACTTTTACACCGTTTTAACCTGTTCCTTGAAAAAAACCCGTTTTTGACAATGGTTACAGCTTGTAGGTACTTCTGGTTTCTTTGAAATTACTGGAGTTATCACTTTGCTTAATTTTTTTTTTTCGCAATTTCATCGACACTTACAAAGTCGTCGCCTTAAGGATCTATTCCAACGTCAGATCCTCCTAAAACAATCGTTCGGTAGAATTTAATTCTCGGGCAGTAGAGTTTTGAGGATCTTTTATGTATGTACGCTGCCCAAGGTAATTTACAATTAGAAGATAGCTCAAAATATAAAGATATGAATATTACCTAAATAAAAGCTGAATATTGTTGTATTAACACTTGCATCAATGATCGCTACGTAAATTTGTTTAGAACTAAATATTCACTCGGTTACTCCGCACAAAATTAAGGATAGCTGAAGCTGGAGTCTTTCTTAAAATAACTAAGGGCATTACTAACCAAAAATAATAAAAAAACAAATAATTGTTCAAGAACTTTTGTTCAACGTAGTTTTACACACTATAAGAATTTATTCTAGAAATGTAAAGTACAATCTTTCACTACCAAATTATGGATTCTAGTTTGCGTTCAGTTATTTGTAAATTTCAATTTTTTAAAACTGTTATTTCAAAATTATTCAAAATATTATTATTAACTAGATTCCTTGTATTGTTTGCTTCTTTACCAGATTATTTTTAATAGTCATGAAACTTGTTCTGCATTTTTGCATTGTAATATTTTAAGTTTAGTATATTTCGTTTTTGTTATTTAAAGCTGGTGTATTGTTAACTTCAATATATTTACACTTTTAAACTAGGACTAGATGACTCCTGCGTCTTTTTAATGAACGACACTTGCACTATCTTTATAACATTTTAAACCAAGCCACAATTTAACAAGTCGAAAAGTTTCAGCAATGTTTTTCACTAAAGAAAGCTAGAACTATCTTATTAAATTTTGTTCAACTAGGTGATTGCTTCTGTTATAACCAAGCACTTATTCTCTTTAAAAAAGGTATTTCGCTATTATGTTATAACCAACAAAGCCCAAAAATGCGTGATTTGTAAAACAAATCATAAAGAATTACTAATGTTAGATAAAAGAAACTACCATTAAGATAGGTAGCAGAGAACGTGGGCTTCGATAAAACGAAAAAGGAAACTAAACGAGGGCACTAAAAGATACTAAGATCGTAAAAATGGAATTAAGAAGACTGCAGAACAATAACCTAGAATAAAAGAACTTAAAACAAAAAGATAGCTTTATTATAAATTTTTTTCATTCGAGAGTAAGACGTTTACTTTATATACCTGCAAGAGAAGAGAAAATATTTGAACTGCATATTCACTACAACTAAACTAGGTTAGTATTGTAGGCATGGCGTCAAGTTATATTGAGACCCTTGGATTACCATTTAAGAAAAACGGACTAAATTAATGACGTTAGAGAGCGCTGAAATAAGGCTGTTGCCATAGCAACTTCTCTAAGTGTGCTCACGTTGAGTAAAAATCCTCCCTTTAGGTGTATTTTTGTTTCTATGCCCCTTAGGTTTTACTTTATTCAGATTATTTTTAAAATTATGCTTGCATAAAAAACCGATTAAGGCATCTATATTATAAGCTTTAGAATATTATACATAGAGCTGGTTTATTCAGACAGCCTCATTTCAGTACTTTAAAACATTTCTTTTATGTATATTAATTATAGTAATAAAAGATGAATTTTTAAGTGAGGAAAATTGTAATAAGGTGGGAGCCTGATCTATTATATCTTGCATCCCGGTTGTGTTTATTAAAGACTAGTAGTAATTTATCCTTGCTGTCATAGAAAATGTTATTACAACACTATATTGTAATTTTTTAAAGATTTTCTTCTTTTTATTATATTAAAAAAAAAAGTAAACAGTTATTGTTATGACCAAACCGCTTTCAAAGTTCTATGAAGATAAAAAGCGCGGAGTATGTTATTGAAGTAACAAAATTGTAGAGGTTCTAATGTTAGGGAAGTAAAAACCCTTTAAATTATTAATATAATTTAAGAAACGGATTAATCTATAAGGTATTAAGGAGCACTATATGATGTTGTTGTCATAACAATTATGGCCAGTGGAAAAGGGGTACGTAACAAATTTATGTATGTAACACTGTATTACTCATTTATAACCATTACGCATTTTTTAATAAAAATTATTACATAAGGAATAGGGGTGATGAAAGGAAATATCATATAATATAAATGATAATTAATTGTCAATTTCGGGGTTTAATATTAATGCTTCTACAGAGTAATGTTTTAATATATACAAAAAAAATAATTCGGATCTATAATTAATATATAAAGTATACATATTGACATCAAAGCCTGCCTAAGCATTCTTTATTAATTAACATAAACATATATCATCATAAGAGAAAATTTATTATATCAAAAGTAGTTAATTTATAACACTTGATTAATTTTAGGATACATAGGAAGTAAAATCTTTCTTGGTCTCTGAAAAATGTTTAAGTTTTGCTGTTGAAAAAGTGACTCCATAGATATGAAAAGCGACGTTACTGCTTTTTAACTATAATTTAAAGTCATCATTGTATAAACAAATATTCACAACGGAAATGAAAATAACTTAGTTTTACAATGGAGGCTCAGAAAAAAAATTGGAAATAATGGAAATTTTAGGTAAATGTAATTAAATAGATAAAAACTAAATTCGTCCAGTGATAGGTAGTTATCACACGTAACCGGGTCTGATAAGATCTTCCAAAGCTCCTATGTTTTAGTAACTCTCAAAAGTTATTTTATCCCCGTGCGGTAAACATGACTACTATTTAGTTTTTGTAAAATAAAGCCAAATTAAATGTTCAATATTCTTCTGTTGTAATTGGCTTTTCACTTACGGTTAGACCAAATGAGTTACAACTTGAAACAGGAAGTTAAAAAGCGCTTCCTCGACGACTGCATTAACAAAGTCAAGCCCCAATCTAAATGGTACATACTCACGGTAGATAGTGATGAGCCTGGTAATAATTATTATAAAGGAAGGTTCTCCTAGTAGACAGCCATAGTACGCGCGTAATATCATCGGTTATACGTATGACAGAACTCACCGACTCCGGTGTAACAGGTTTTATATAACTTATAAACGTACACCCCCCTCCTTTTTCTTCCCACAGAATTCTCCACCTCGCCTTTGTTTTCATTAGTTGTTGAAAGACTTAATCAACAGAGGCAACGTCTTGCCACCTTTGAAGCTATCTATATTATATATCCTTGTCTCGAATCCTTCCAACAGCTCATCGAAGATTTTAAGCCGGGAAATGTCCTCTATAAGGGAGCTCACATATTCACACTGACCCGTACTTTATATATATACAAATATTAATTTATAAGCAGGCTTTTAAAAATTTTGTCTTAAATCCTATTCACAAGGAAAAGAAACTTGGACAAAATTTTACTTAGAAATATTTTTCATACTATTGATTTACAAACTAGCCATTTAAAACTACTTAACCTTTTTAGTGGTCTTTTCATATTTACTGATATTCCTGCGTTTTTTTAACTTTCATAAATAGTATATCTAACTATTAACATTATTCTCCGCACTAAATCACTCTAATTACCAGCCACTTCGGAGAAATTATTCACTCTTTTAGCTATAAATAATATTTCAAAGTACATTTTAACCTTCTTAGAGCTGAACCTTAATTTTTTGGGTAAGAGCTCCTTTCCTTTTTTTAAAAATAATTCTTATACTTACTATCTAGCTATTGAGTCTCAAGTATTTTCCTTGGACGAACCTCTCGGACTTTGGGCTGTTTATAGGTTTTCTTAATTTTTTTATCTTTATAATAGTTTATTATTGAACTTTATACATGATCTTAGTCCGCACGGCAAAGATGAGTTCGATCGTATTACTTTGTATACTGCTGACCAACTAGCCACGTTGTTTTCGACTTTGGGTAGCTTCCTTTATAAAACTTTGCGTTGAATTAATGTCACTCCGTAGTAAATTTCAAGGGCAGCACCCGTATATTGGCTACTTGAATAGTAGCGAAAAGAATCTTACCTTTGCAGAAGTTGTTCACAGCCGCCTCCAATTTTTAGTGCAGCTTGGGGCGGTCCCCTCGGTGTGCGCATGTGCATTATTTGTTCTGCTCTTTCCTTACGAAACACGCGCAGGAAAGGGCAGGTCATCTGGTCATCCTCGACAGGGGAGCGGACTTATTCTCTCCGGTTCTCCATGAGCTGACCTACCAGGCAATGCTTTACGACGTACGCACCACTCTCCTCTTGTTTAAGCTTGTTGCTTAAAGAAAAACTTCTTTCCAGTGCTTTGACGTCAAGAACAACATGCTAATGGCGAACAACGAGGCTTTCATTCTTGACGAAAACGACCCATTATGGTGTAGTTTAAGGTCTCTCACTCACCATGCTCCTGCTTTCGTACACGTCATTACTGGTGCCCTCCATTGGCAGGCACCTTCACATTGCCGATCTGTCAAAGAAGGTCGCTGGGCTGCTGCAGGACTTTAAAAAGAGAGAGAAGGAGTATCGACCAACTAAAGAGAAAGTAGGGGGGGTAGTGTTTTTTTATTGGATGGTGTAAAAGTACTTGCGTCATAGCTTTCTGCTCAAGAGCTCGCAACAATTATGAGGAAACTTCCGAGCCTTAAGGAAGAAGGAAAAATAGTCTCCTTCCACTATAATAATGCAGGTAATTAGACTATTAAGGGCGAGGTCACTACTAACCCATGCGGGCGTAAGCATTGTGCATGACCGAGTTAAACAAGACTAACCTGCACGATATATGCGAGGCGGAGCAGGCGCGTGCTTTTCGTTTCCGCCTATAGAGAAACTCAATATTTGTTGCAGAACGTTGCCTTTCAAATGGATTCTAATAACAAGCCCATCAAGAACACCCTTTCGTGCATCCTGCCTCTGTTGAGGGACCCCCAAACCACTTACGATAACAAACTTCGTCTCGTTCTTCTTTACTTGCTACGAAAGCGAGGCGTCTCCGAGTCTGAGCTGAAGCAGCTTTTGGATTCGGTGCGTTCAAAGCGGCACTGCGTTTCCTTTTCATTGTTAAAAGCATCTTAACAAGGCTGATATAGCGAACGAGGACCGAATTATATTTAGGACATTACCGCTTCTGGGCGGGAAGGTAGACGCAACCAATATGAGCTCATCATCGCTTTTTTTTAACGTAGAAGTCTCAAAGATACTTAATCAAGACCCGGGAACACCAGAATTCCCACGCGCTGGCAGACATACCGGAGAAAAGTATTCGACGTCCCGCTGGACGCCTTTTGTGTGGGATGTGGCACAGGTCGTATGAAAACCAAAAAAATTGATTTAAATAATTTTAAAATGAGTTGCAGGCGGTGTTGCAGGGCAGCTCCGCCTCCATAGGCATTAACTATCTCGATCCAAAGCCAACGACTAAAACTAGTAATACAGAACCCGCCGCTCAGTCCAGGCGAAAGAAGTTTCTTAATTTTTTTATATACTTAAAAAAAAAAACAAGAGCTCTAATAGCAACGAACTAGAAAGACCTGGATATCACAAACGGAAGACAGAAACATTGAAAAGGTGGTTATATTTATTATTGGCGGAATAACCTATTCGGAAATGCGATCAGTTTACGAGATTTCTAAAATGTTCAGTACACCGGTTCTGATTGGTAGACAATTTTTTAAATTTTCTTTATTTTTTTTGCCTGATATTTGTACAAATTTTCAGGTTCGACAAACGTGTTAACTTCAAAAATATTTTTACAAGAGCTTAAAGATTTGGATGATCCACTAGAATAAACTTTAATTAATAATGCACCTTAACTAAAGGAATTTATTGCTAAAAATATATTTATATTTAAAAACTTTCTATTAGTAAAAAACATACGTTCTAAGTCTAATTTATATAACAGATAAAATATTTTTTATAAGCTTTCGCCTCTAAGCTTGTTACGGTGTGAAGGGAAGAAAAGCCGACATAAAAAAACCAATAGAGACATTCTCCACTTTATAGGTTTTAAAAACTATACCTCCGTTCAGGATTAATCCCTTTGCTAAGACAGTTTCTTATATACTGCTTCTTGTTATATGCAGAAGTTCAACATCCAGGCAACTTCCTCTTATGATACTATTAACAAATATATATATACTTTTCCATTACAATATTTATAGCGATTTTTTTTAATGTACAGATCCACAAAGGAAGTGAATAGCTTTTATTTAAGGGTTTAATAACACCTACTATAAAAAGAGATGAGCAAGAAATTTTATCATTTATATATTTTTTAAACAACGCATTTTCTATCCCCTCTAAAAACTTTCTATTTTTTCTGTGCTGTTCTCTTCCTTACAACTTATTTCCTTGGCGGCCATGAAACTATGTTTATAAAAAAAATACATTAATCCTTGAATTATATATAAGTTATCAAAGGGATAGTAAAATAAGTAAGTGAATAGGAAGTTACAAAAAAAAAGAGAGATTACAGAGAAGTGTGCGAGACAGACAGCTGAAAAACCGTATCAGATAAATCCGAGGCGGTGGATATTTTCTCTTTCAAGCCTTCGACATGTTTTTGCAAAATTTTTAATTTCTCACTTAAACTATAATTAAAAAATAATTAAGGCGTAGCTTGGTGGTTATATACTAAATATAAGTAAAAGTTTTATTGTAAGTAGTCAGTTTTCAAATAACTAAGGCATTCTAAAAAAAGGTAATTGAATACTATCAGTATTTAAGACGCCCAGAATTTAAAATTTAAAAAGAATTATTAACAAATTAAAAGTGAAATAAAAAGGTAAAAAAAAAAAAACAATTGCACACCTTTCATAGCGAGACATTGTGTTACGTTAAACTTCAAGAATTCCCAGTCTACGTATATTTTATTTAATAAATATAAACCAATAGTGATATATAATAAATAGTGTTATTTTTGGTAGTAATAAGTATATACACTAATCCTCATAAATAATAAATAAATTTTCGAACAAAATTAAAATAACTGACTGCTTACAAATTTATTAAAGGAGAGTATTCACACTGTGATAAAATTAATGTATAAGGCTTATGACTTTATTAAATGATAATCATATATGTATACAACAAGTATAATTAAATAAATACACTCAAAACTCCTTATTATAGATGCCTTCGTATAAGCCGGAATTAAGTTTACAGATAACACTTTACTAATTATATTTGTGCGTAAGTGTTATATCGTTTTCCACACACTTCATTTTAAGATAAAACGACTTTTTTACGCTACTTTTGTATGTATGCTATGCCTAACACTTTAAAACAGTTTGACTGCCTTGTATGACCAGATCTTTTTTTAATATTTTCGATTTTTTCAAATTAAAACTGAAGAATGTATGTTATCACCATGCCATGAGTTTTAAGTTTACTGATAAATTGTTTATTTAAAATTTATAAACATAATAATAAAAACATAAAATAATCAAAGGCAATCCCTTGGGAAGTGATATCCTTGCAAAGCAATTCCTTTTAATTTTTACAAATTAAGTCTAAGTTGTACTAACCTGATGTATGAATTGCCTCATGTGTCTGTAAGTGGGGTCTTATAGGGGCTATTATTGTTCTTCTGCCTACAATTTTGTACTGCTTAAATTTGTACAATCCCTATGTATACATAATCTTGTATAATCAGTAATAGTTTATTAAATGTTTCTGTGCCTACTTTTTTTTGTAAGTTTCCAGCCCGTTGCCAAAAGGCATAAATTATACCTTCAAAAAATTTTCCTTCAAAAAATACTTTTATAAGAAGCGAGTCAACCACCATTGATACAGTTACACACGCCCAGAGGTGACCGAAAGGAACATAAGAAGTGACCATCAGTACGCTGAGCTAGAACGATAACTTTCATTTTCGATATTAAATTTTATCTACAAATTCCTTCCAAACAAACCCATAATTTAACAGGGTGTGTACTAGTGAACTCAGGAGAAGTGAAACGGCTTAAGTTATGGTTGTCTGCGGGATGCGAGTTTTTATGATGTTCGAGGTTAAGTTAGAACGATAAGTAAAAAGAAATTTAGATAGAAAGTGTACTTAATTTAAGCTAAGCCTTATTACGCTACTAACCTTATGAAAGGTCTGTTTAGCTGGCGCGTAGGATCACGGAAACAACATTAAATAGATATAACAAAAGCAATGGGGGTTAGCCAAACTGTTCATACTGTTGTAAAATAAGGGCCCACTCTACGTGTGGTAGCCTAAAAAGAAATGAAATTCATTCTTTGTCCTAAAAAGTTTAAAGCATTTACCGTTATTATCCGTCTTTCTTTTTTTAGCTCTTTGGCAACCTACGCCAGTGGAAAAAGCATTCACTACAAGGAGCTTCTTTCTCATAACATTCGAGCCCTTCCTAAAAAAAAAGTTTTAATTACTTTTTTTTTTAACTTCTTTATATATTATTATTTAATAATATAGGTGGCCTTAGTCCTCTCTTATGTTGGAACAAATTATTACGGCTTGCAATAGTCATATTTTTTATTTAAAAATTTTAAGCAATTATTAAAATATTAACTTATTTATATGAAAGTCAAAAAGAGTTTAACACCATTTCTTCTGAATTAAAGCAAGCATTCGTAAAGTGCGGTGCTATTTTGGAAAGCAATAGCGAAGATTTTGTCCAAAAGGTTTTTTTTGTTATATCATTTAATAACTCTAAATGTAAACTTATTTTATTAAATAGAATTGCTTTCAAACAATTTCTCGCACAGATAAAGGCGTTAGCGCAAGAGCTAACGTTGTTGTTTGTAAACTTTTGTATCGCGGTTGGGCTTCTTTGCTGTTTTACTTGAATAATTTTTAAAAAAAAACTTTTCTTGTAGATTCTTTATTAGAGGAAATTAATCACTGTTTGCCCCCAGATATACGCATTATGCAAGTACTTCGTGTTACTAAAGGGTTCAATAGATGTTACTGTGCTCAGCGCGTCTACAATTACATTCTCCCCAGTTTTGCATTTTTTCCTGCGCTTGATAAACTTTCAGCAGGCAAAAAATCATTTGAGTCTTTCGTTAGAAATTATAGCCTATCCGAAGTTCGCACGTACTTAAATCTTTAAATTAATGTTTTAAATTTTTGAAAATAAATTACTCAACTTTCAAGTTGCTTAATAATAATAATTTTTAATTATTTTAAGATGCTATAAAGAAGTCTCATAAATAATTATTATATTCAGGATCAAATAATTAGGATTCGACGCTTGCTTTTAAAATTTACAGGAACAAAAAGCTTTCATAATTATACTAAAAAAAAAGAATTTGGTGATCCCAGTGCTTTTCGTTATATAAAAAATTTTATGGTGCGTTATCGCTATATATTTTATATATTGTTTAATTTTTTTTTTATAGTTAGCTGATAACTTTAAAGTAAGAGGAATGGAGTTTGTTAAATTAGAAATTTCCGGACAAAGTTTTATGTACCATCAAATTCGTTACATAATTGGTTTGTGTTTTAAATTGTTTATAAGAAAATTTTAAAGGATCTCTCTTTTTAAAAAGGAGCGGTTGTTTGTGTTCTTCAAAAGATCCTGAGTGAGAGCGATGTAGATTTTTCTTTTACTCCTGGTATTCTACAAAAATAGTTTGTAATATATTTAGTTATTTTTAAAATTTTATAGCGAAATTGAATTTGGAGTTAGCACCTGCTTCGGGCCTTTCACTTAAAAGCGTTCGTTTATTTATGCTTAAATGAAAGTTAGCCAAACTTTATTTCTTTTAAATTTTACTGAACTTTTCTAGATGGATTTTGGTCCCTACAATAATTCTCTGGGCCATCTTAATGGCTTTATTGACTTGGAAGCTTCTAAAGTAAAATATTTAATAATTATAATATTTTATTTTTCCATCTTGAAATTAGCTGAAACTGGATGAGTTTGCTAGAGCAATGATTTATAGAAGACAAGTTGAAGCCGAGCTCGAAGAAAGAGTGTAACCTTTAGTACCTTACCTTATTATTTGTAAGTATTTTCTTTTAGATTTGAAAGATGGTTGGCCCAGATTTATAGAAATAAAATATGTGATAAACCTGAACAAAATTTCTGTAATTAATAAAGCTTCCTTCTGTTTGTAGTTTTTTTTAATATACCAATAAAATTAATAAATAGAAGTTCAATTTTGAAAAAAAGTAAATTAAAAACAAGTCAGCCTTTTTAATTTACTTTTACAGTTCTGTTAAGTTTATTTTCATAAGCACGCTCTGCTCGTCTTGCTTTGCACTTTGTAATGGAAGGAAAATTACCAATTTTATTAAGTCTAAAGCATCTTTAAACAATAGCATCTACGCATTCAGCATTATTAATTTCAAATAATTTAGAAAAAAGATAAGATTAGAAAGTGGATGAAGGCAAAAAGTTTGTTTATGTCGTGTCTAAAAAAATTAACTAAGAATTACAACAAATCATTGTAAAGTACAAATTATAATAAAAAAAAGTTTTTTACGAATAAGAAACGTCACCTCAGAATATTAAAAAAAAGGATAATTAAATCGAAGTGTATAAATACTGTATGACCGTCGTGGAAAAAAGATTTAAAAAATTAATGAATATAAGTCTATTTCTCTTGAAAATATAATAATAAAAAAATGAAAAAAATAACTTAAAAAAAAAAGTGAAGTAATGATATACAACTATGAAATAATGCAACTCATCAACATAAAATATGCGTGAAACCCAACACAACCCACGCAAGCATAATGCAAAATGTTCCCATGTACCTTTTTGGCAATGTGTACAACACTAGCGCTTGGTTAAATCTGGTTGGTGGCGACCAAGTCTGGAAATTATTTCCATTTCCTGGTTATGAAGCTAATCATATAGTGGACACAATTTGCAATTTAAAAATTAGGGGGATTTTCTTAGTGCGCCTGCATCTGTCTTTTAGTAGACTGACTTAATGGGCTATACCTTACTTGATACTTATATACATTCATATTATTTTAAAGTTCATACTTTAATCACTCTACAAGTATATATTAAAAAAAAAAAACTTTTAGAACTAACAATGGTTACTGAAAAAAATTGGCGGATTAACATTAATTTTCATTTAATTTTAGTATTAAGTAAAAATATATATAGTAAGTTGACAAATTCTTGTTAAAACATCTAAAAGGATATAACATGGGCAGTTGTTGTAATTCAGACCAGCATAATATTAGACGAAAAAAAAAAACTTTACCTTAGAATACAGTTTTTTTTTATTTTAAAATGTTGCTTGCAATATCTTTCGGATATTACAAAGTTTTAATATTTTATTAAATGTAAATAAGCGCCAAATTATAGATATTACGAGTAAATGCACAGCCAACAATAAATAAACTATCAAAGTTGCGAAAATATTTTAAAGGGTTCAATTCGATTAATTATACCTCGTCAATTAATAATATGCGCGTGAGCAAAAGTAGTGCGACTAAGCGCAATTTCGTTAAGGAAGTATTCTACCCTTTTATTATTTGCAAATTAGGCTCAATAGCTTTTTATTCGGGAGAACTACGGGAAGTGAAGTTTATAACCCGCTCCAAAGATGTGTAAAATCTCAGTATAACTGTTTTCACGCTCCCTGACTTGTCCTCCCAACGCATGCTTTATCTCAATAAAGGTACGAATGCTAATTAATGTATTCACTCAAACAAGTATAGATTATAAAGAGGGACTGAGAAACTGTCACTTAATCTGGAGCGGTGGAAAATCGAATAAAGAAAAGTAATATTGAAAGAGGCAGCCACAGGAAAACACCAATGTTCCTTAAAAACCAGCTAACATAGCTATTAGTCTTATAATCCACGGAAGGGTCTGTAGTACACCTTGTACCTAATTTGGCAGGCACGAGCACTTTAGTTGCTTGGATGGGTTTAGCAAGCTCCCCTCTGTGGGTCACAGGTTTTGTTATATTCTTTATACTAAAGCACGTTGCTACTGTTTTTATCTTTTTTTCTTGGCTCACAGTCGTTTCCTATATGTTTCTATAGTTTTATTTTAATCTAATTGCTCTTTTCATAATTTCTGCTTATCTTTTTTTTCTTTGTTTTACTATTAGTTTGCTTTATACTTTCTCATCAAGTTTCTGAATTATTATTACTCTAATGCGGTTACTTTCGCGCTTTTTATCTCTATAAAACGTTATAATCTTTACTTTGGTTATAACTAGCCTAGTTCCCCTCAATCTTGTTTATTCGTTACTGTTAAAATTAACTCGCTCGTAGAGGAAATAATGGATAAAAACTTTTTATATTATAAAAGTACTAAGGAAACGAATAGAAAGCAGTGGCTATCACTACCAGCCAGAAGGTGCAGAGCACTAGGGAAACCCCCTACGTGCCAAGAACTCCATAGTTCCATATTGTAGATAGCCTTTTATTGCCCAACTAATAAATAATCCTTTCCCAGATATAAAAGTGATTTCCGAGAAATGCACATAGTTTCAGTCAGGGATTTGGACTATGTGCTCGTGGTTAAAATCCGGTTTCATAACGTCAACACCATGCGAGTGGGCAGTTGATTGCGTTATAACTTTCACAGTTACAGAGTTATATATATTTTAAAAAATTAATCTTTCTTTTTTACAACCCCTAAAACACCGCAATAAACTAACTATCTACTAGCCCTTTGGCTTGCATCTGACAGTAAGGTTAAATAGCGGTGCTAACCTCACAGTATTTTTGGTTGAAGAGTCAAGAGATCTCATGAAATGCTTTATGAAGGTGGCGGGGAGCTACACCGATAAGTAAGAGAAGTTACAGAAAGTGGTTCAAATGTATTTTGTTAAATAAAACAAGAACAGAAATATAAGGCATTACTAGCATATACAGTTAAAAACAATCCTGCATGATAGTATAGCTAAAATATGCTTTGGCACCTGCCAGCATCGAGATTTATGACTGCTAGTAAGAGTAAAATGTTATATATATATATATATGCGTGCTAGGTAGACAAATAATAGCTAATGAGACAGGAGCATTACATACACAGCATCCACACATTAATATCCCGTTATCATAGCGCTTCTGCTTGAGGAAAGAATACAATATTTTTCTAATCAGTTGCTATAAAACGGACACTACAAGGCGTCCTTCGCAATACCTGTGGCGAGCCGATCATTTTACGTCGAGGCAGGCCTGTGACCATCACCCCGTATTCCGTCAAGGGAAAGAGCAACCATATCCCTGGTCCTAATGCATATGTACATAGATTACTGGGAAAAGCGGTTGTCTCCCATCTTCAAGTTAGAGGTGGTAAATATTCGGAAGAGTATCCGCATTGAGTAGAATCTCTACTGCTAAATTTTTTAAACACAACTTGAACTTTTTTTCTGCGGTTTCTCCATCCGTCAAAGGTCCGCTAACAATGCACGCACAGCGCGTAATGCTCAGTGTGGGCACTTATGCAGACCCCATCTATTACGAAAAAATTATTCTTTGAACAGTTATCGCCTCTTTTACATATTGTCTAAAAGCTGATTAACAACGTATAAACACAAAATATTAAATCACAAACACAATAAAAAATAAATGAAAACTATGGGCATCCCAACCTTATTAATAGAGTAAACATTTAAACTTATACCTTTTCAAATACTGATTAATACCATAGTTAAATTTCGCTTAAAAATTTCAAATATGTCCAATTAATATTTAAAAATATCATTAATTAGCTTTCATTGCCTCTCTTAGACACAATTTACATTGTACTACTATACAAGATACAAAGTACTATATGGAAATATGAGTTATAATTTAATAATATTTTTGCTAAAATAGTATGACGATAGATAGATATTTTAGTATATTTACTGTAAAAGTTTGTATGACCTAATAAACTTAACGTTAAATGTTTTTGGAATTTCTGTGGCCACAGCTAGCATTTTTCTTAGAACTATTCTTACTATTATTAAATGCTAGAAGCTAACACCTTCCTTGTAAAAGTTCTCCGCATATATTCTAGTAATAACCCTAAAGCTCTTAAGGTCTGCTTAAATAAGCAGCTCTTTTTTATAAAATTCTGAGATATTCTTTATGGAAAAACTAGGTCTTGATTGCCTTCTACCCAATGAATTCGCTTTAAGTACCAGATGGTTACACTACTTAGTTTTACTTTTTTTCAAATCTTTTGCTTATGTAGTGAGAGGTTTTCGCTAGAAGACATATTTTTGTAGTGTATAAGCGAAAAGGCAAGTGTGTCTAGCTTTTTATTACTATTATACTATATTTGCTCGCCCTTTCTGAGGTGATTAGGTTCTCGGGGAATTTAAAGACTATCAAATATATTATCGCAGTTACTTTTAGTCCTTTGAAAATTAATATATATAATACCTTTTATCTATACTAGTTTATAAAACTATTAGTCAGTGAAATAAACACAATAAATAGCTAAATGCTATAAGACTTGACGGCCCTAGCATTTAATTAAGGGAGTACAGTAAATAAAGAAATTTAAATAAAGCTTAAATACTTGATAATGTCATATGTGCACCTAACGTGAAAGGTAATGTATTTTCAAAAGATATCGTTGTCCTATAGATTTAATGATATTCGTTTACTACATTGACCTTTCTCCGAACAAACGTTTTTTTTAACGTGCCAATGTGCCTTAAACTAAAATTACAACCAATCGTTAACGATGCTGCTTTTTATTTTAAGTGCAATACAAAAGTGTGAGTAACAATTATTGTTTTTGATTAACTTACTTCTTCCAAAGAATGGTCCCCGTGTTAAATCCTGGTGATGTGTGTGTAGTTTTAGGGACTCAGTGGGGAGACGAAGGAAAAGGAAAGCTTGTAGACACTTTAGCCTCCGAATGCGACATTATAGCTCGTTGCGCTGTATCTTATGTGTACCTTGTTTATATTCTACATTGTTATACTACAACAACTGAAAGTATAATATTAAAATATTTTGTCGTAGAAGTTAAAATTTTTAGAAAAGGTGGTTCCTCTTTTTCTTATACTGTCTTTTAAAAGGAATACACTACTCATTGTATTGTGTATAATAGGGCGGTGATAATGCGGGTCATACAGTTGTTTTTGACGGTGTTACATATGATTTTCATTTGCTCCCAAGTGGAATTTGCCATAATTCTTGCTTGAACATTATTGGAAATGGTGTAGTTCTTAATGTGGAATCTTTATTTGCTGAAATTGAAAGTAATGAACATAAAGGTTTAACAGGTTTTTTTACTGTTGCTGTTTGAATTTTGAGTGTTACTAAATATTTTAGTAACAAAGTTATATATAGTGTAGTTATTTATACGTCTTTTACATTTCTTTTTAAAGAACTTTTTATTTCAATCTTAACTTAAATAGCATATAGCGAGATGGGTTACGCTTTTTCATTTCTTACTAATAGTATAAACTTTATTCTCAATTAATATAATAAATTTGAATTTTTTATTTTGAAGGCTGGGAAAGCAGACTCATTATTTCTGATCGGGCGCATCTTGTGTTCTCCATGCATCGAGTAGTCGACAGTCATCAGGAGGCCGAAAAAAGGATTTCCGGCGCTGATATCGGTACAACTGGTAAAGGCATCGGCCCTTCTTACAGTTCTAAATTGGTTCTAAATTTTTTTTTTAATTTAAAATATTACTTTTTATTTAGCTTATGAAATTAAATATTTAATTTTTTTTATTTTATATAATTGATAAAATATTTTAAAGTTTAAGTAAAAATTTACTATTTATTTCAGGTAATTTTATAAAAATTTATAGGCTTAAGAAATAGTAAGTCTTAAGTTTATGGAATTTCTTGGGTAAAATTTTTTATACAAACTATAATTTTTTTTACTATATACTTATTTTGTAAACATTTTGAGATTAGTTATATATTAACTGATGATTACTTTTTTGTAATAACCAATTATAACCGGTATATATTTTTATTTATTATTTTTTTTTTTGTATATTTAATTTTGTTTACTTTATTTTTTTAATAATATTCATAACATGTTTAATTTTATTATTGTAAGTTCGTATTTCTTAATTTCTTTATTTGGATTTTTTTAAATTATTAACTCTTACCAATTTATTTGT
This sequence comes from Zophobas morio, assembly GCF_036711695.1. Taxonomy (NCBI): domain Eukaryota; kingdom Metazoa; phylum Arthropoda; class Insecta; order Coleoptera; family Tenebrionidae; genus Zophobas; species Zophobas morio. The sequence goes on from NW_026972327.1 coordinate 107,759, forward strand.
TTTATAGTAGAAAAATTATAAATTATTATTTTTATTTATTTATTTGTATATGTTGTTTTCTACTTATAAACTTTTACTTATGTGAATTTTTAATTTAGATTTAATTTTCCCAACGTTTTTTATTACTTTTGTAGCGAATAGTTGATTTAATATTTTCTAAGCTTTAATTACTTTTTTAAATTGTTTTTTTTAACTTGCATTTATTTCATAAATTTCTTTACAATTATTACTTTTCATTAATAGAATTTTGAATATTTTTATATAAATAATTTTTTTTATTGTTGATATTTTTGCTTTTTTGCTTTTTTTTTATATATATATATAACTATTTATCATATTTAAAATAATTTTTTATTAAATATTATTTAAAATATTTTTTTATACAATAATATTTTAATTTGCGCACAACTATTATTATTTTTACTGGTAAATAATATTTTACGTGTTATTGATTTATATAAGACTTATAAGAAAATTAATCATATGAAAATTTTTAATGTTGTATATGAACAATAACATAATTATTATAGAAAAGTTTAATATAAACTTTTGTTAAAAATATTAACTTATTATAAAGTATATTATAAACAGTAATTGGTTTAGTATAGAATAGTATAGCGGTATTTACTAAACTATAAACTATCATAAAGTAGAGAAGGCTATAATTTTAAAGGCTTTTGGGTAGCGTCAATCCCCCAACGCTAGTATACCAATGAAATACTAAATAGAACGTCGTGCAAGAGCCATTATATTTATATAGCATTTATCCTCGGGGAGTATTGATGAAAAAATTTATTGGCAATTTTTTTAGTGATCCCAACAACCGGAAACCACGTGGTGCTTTACTGAAATGAATTATAATATTAAATAAAAAAGCAGTTGTTGGCGCAATTTTAGTGGCCCCTACAACCAGAGGCCTCGTGGTATTTCTTAAGAAAACTTAATATAATGAAAAGCATAACACAAACCCTTGTAAAATAAGTCGACGAATGAAACATTACATAAAGTTATACAGCCACTAAAAAGTTTTGTTTTTAGCCAAAACAATTTTTTTGAGTTTTTTAAATATTCAATTTTTCTTATGACATTTTTATATCATTATACTGCACTTCACTGTGAAGTTTTAGTAACCAATTAGAAGCTTTGGGTCGGCATTGATAAAACTGTGGGGCACGTGGGTGAGGATTAAAGAGGATTGTCACGTGGTAGGGCTTGGCTCTTTTTAGAGAGTAAACTTTTCTTTATTATATAAGGCAGGCATTCACGTGTCGTAGCGTGACCATCATCTTTCTTATCCGACCCCAGCTCCTGTTTATTGACTGAGCTTGAAGAACCACATGATTTTATAGTTTAAAAGCACCCTCATGTGCTTCTATGAGCTTTCAGGTCTTTACTAGTTTTGTAAAGTTTACAGTCTGCAAAAAGAGAGTGTTTTTTATTGGTTATTAACTCGTGGGAAGTTAAAGTTTTTTTATAAGAAGGCAACAAAAAAATTCATATTTTTGTAGAGAATTTTATAAACTATACGAAAATAATAAAAACATTAAATAGTAAAGTTTATATATAAAATATTAAATAAACAAGTAAAAAGTAGTAGTATACTATGAGTATAATGAAAAGTATTTTTTTTTATAGTCTCGACAAAACTTGCGTGTGTGTGACTTGATTGGAGATTTTGATTATTTCGAGAGGCGGTTTCGCGCCCTTGCACAGCACTACACACGAGCTTATCCTGGAATTCACGTGGATGTTGAGGAGGAACTGCAGTTATGCAAAGTTATACTTATCTTTTAATTTGTATTTTCTATAAGGAAAACTTTTTTAGTAAAAAGAAGTTTTACTATTTATTGTTATTGTGGATATGATTATCGTTTATGTTATCACTTAACTGAGCAAAAGTGTTAATACGAGCGTTCTATATATTACTTTTTTTTTTTAATAGTATATTTATATTTGTTTATATATTCTTCTTTTGTTTTTATTTTACATAAAATATTTTATTATATATTTTAAATGTGGAAAAATTAGAAACTTTCAAGTAAACTACGCCCGCTTGTGAGGGATACAATTGTTTTGCTTAATAACGCCGTTCTTTCAAACAGTTTGTTTCATATATTTATTATTCTTTTCTTAATAAAATATAACAAAAAAGTAATTTCAAAGTATTATAATATAATTAAGAATAATTATTTTTTACTTTACAAATTTCAAATTATAGTAAAATGAATATTCATATAGAAGTTATTTGTATTTTATAATATTATTTTTTATTTTATTATTAAGAAAAAAAATGTTTTAAAACTTTATTGAAGAATTTTTTTTTTTAAAAAACAGAATCGGTTTACATTATAATAAATATTAGATGTTATCTTTTAATTTTTTAAACATGTAGAAAAAAATTTACAAATATAAAATTTCTAAAATTAAATAAATATATTTTAAAATAACCAAAATACCAAGCATGCTAGAAACATAATGAATTTGTTGACGAATAGAAAACGGGATTATTTATTTGAAATTTTTATTCGAATTTTGATAGGATTTAAAAAATTAATATTTTTGAGAAGTCATTACCAATTGAACAATGTTATACATAATAAGCTCATTTATAGAAAATTCATTGAAATATATAAATAAAAGTGTTATAATAAGCAAAAAATATTACTCTTAGTTAATAATATAAATTTTTAAAGCCCAGAAGATTCTGATAGAAGGCGCTAACGCGCACATGCTCGACGTGGACTTTGGCACTTATCCCTTTGTTACTTCTTCCAATTGCTCAGTGGGCGGGGCCTGCACAGGTGATTATTATAATTATTAGTGCTCTCTTTTTTAAAAAGGACTATAGATGTTATTTTTTAAAGAACATTTATAATCATATAAGTTCATTAAAGATTATTATTTTAATTTATAATAAAAGTTATATTATTATTGTAATATTCAATAATATTAGCATTATTAATTTAATATATAAGCAATATGTACTATATAATATTTTCTATTCAATATGCATAGCTATATATCTTAAATATATTATAAAACTTGTTATATTATACTTTACCATCTATTAGACTTTATTATACTTACGAAGTTCTGTTATATATCCTTATTATTTTCTTGTTAATATTTGGTTTAGGGCTCGGCATTCCCCCTACAAAAATCAGTAAAGTTATAGGAGTCGTAAAGTCTTACACAACGCGTGTTGGGGGAGGCAAGTTTCCTACAGAACAGGTGAATGTGATTGGAGAGAAACTTCAGCAAATTGGTGACGTTCTTTTTCTATGTCTACTTGTTTTTTATTATTTTATCTTATATCATAGTAATGTTCTATAGTTTAGTTTAGTTTGAATAAACTTTAAGCTTTATTATTGGTAGAACTTAACAGTTTTAACTTACGAAAAGTTGAAAAATATTTTATTGGCTTATTTTTCATTTAATTTTTACATTATTTTTTAAAATCCATGTTTTTATTGTCCAATTCTTTATTGTGTTGAAGTATATGTATCAGTCAGCTTTAAAACAATATATGTTGGTTTGGCATGCACCAATCAGGGTATTAATATTTCATTAGGTTGAGTTTTCTTTAGCGCCCGCCGAATTACCTGACTCATAACTATTTTGTAATTTGGAATATTTTCTACCAAATAGTGGAGATTTTTTTTTGATTACCAATGTCGTTTTTGTACCAATTTATTATAAAAATCAGGTAACAATTCGGGTTCTATGTTTGTTGATTGTGGGCTAATAAAGGGATCTTGTTTATTTGTGTTAGTCGATGGGTGGTTAAGTGTAGGTTGTTGTTATCGGCTTTTGTCTTTATGAACTTACGTGCACATGCCGCGTGACCTGCAACGCATTTTTGTTTCTTATTCGTTCATTGACTATAATAAATTTTGAAGCTAAACTAGTTAAGCATTTTAAAAACGAATTTCTTTATAAAGTAAAATATTTTTTGTATAATTGTTGTTTTATAATTTTTAGCTTTTATATACGTTAACGCTCTTTTTATAGCTATTAAATATAAAAATAATAACAATAGCTTTCAGTAGTTACAAGATATAATAAATTTAATAGTTTGTAAATAAACAAATCAGATATTTCTTGCTATCATCGAATCGAATGATTAAAAATCTACAGGAGAACTTTTACATTATGGTTGATTCCTTGTTATTTACCTATTAGGCCGTGAAGTTGGAGTAACGACTGGAAGGACACGACGCTGTGGTTGGCTGGATTTGGTGGTTTTGAAGTACGCCCACATGGTTCTTTCTATGCGTTTTTGTTACCTTGAATTGGAACTTTCTTGTAACTGGATATTTTTGAAATACTGCCTTTGGATTTGTTAATCCTGAATCTTATAATAAGCTTAGTTTGCTTTTAGTATAGTGGCAACAAATTGGTAAATGAAGATCCCTTTTATTGGCTTTTATGGTTTAGTAAAGTTTATTTCTTTTATGTAAGTTAGCGTGGTCCAATTAGTTATGAGAATTTACTGTTTAATTAGTTTGATTAGTGCTCTTGGTTACATATGCTTTCTACTGGGCTTTAAATATATTTACACAATTATTTCTCTTATCTTCTTATTCCCTATAGTAATAACGTATTTATTATATTTGCATATACTACTAATATTACTATTTACCCGTTTGTTATGACTTATTTTTTAGGTTAATGACTTCAGCTCGATAATGCTAACGAAGCTGGACGTTCTGGATACTTTTGAAACTATAAAAATTGGAGTTTCCTATAAACTTCACGGCAATGTTATCGAGGGATTCCCTTCTGACATCAATTTACTTTCAAAAGTGGATGTTGAGTATATCGAGATGGCCGGTATTCTTTTTCTTCTTCCTTTTCTTCTTTCTTATAATACTGTGAAAAGGTTGGCAGGAAAGTATTAGTAACTGTCGTAAGTTTGAAGAATTACCAGAAAATGCAAAACTTTACGTAAAGAAAGTAGAAGATTTGCTGAGTGTTCCGGGTTTTTTTTAATATATATAATATAATAAATTATTAATAATAGGGAACTAAGTAATAATAATTAGAATATATAATAAATTAACTAAAAATTATTTTTTATAATATACTTGCTAATATCAACATATTCCCCATATTCAGTCCAGTGGATCGGCGTTGGGCCTTCACGCGAAGCCACCATTCGCTTATTTTAAATTTGATGCATCAGAAAACATGTTCTAATATAATTAAATAAAATATACGATTTTTTGTTTCTCGTGAACTACTTTTTTAAAAAACATATTTTAGCTCGTTACCGTTTCGATAAATAAAATTGCACTTCACTGCGCTGTTTTACTTGTATAAGAATTTTGCAGTATATTGTATAAAGTATTTATTACATCTTTCATTTTTCTTTATACTTTTAGATTTTACATAAATAGTTGCACCATAGATATATATTAACAGCTCGCTATCAAAAAACAATTGAAAACGAATTATTTTTGGTTACTCAAACCTTTTAAAATTTAACATTTTAGTATTTATAATAGTACTTATAGAAAGGAAATCTTATTTAGAATAAAAATATTTATGGGAGCACGGTTGCTTCGCTCTTTCCTTGAATTAGCTTTATATTACTATCTCTTTTTTAGGGTGGCGCCTTATAACTTAGACATTGGCTCTTGCATCCCTAGAAAGGAACATTGCAACTTCTTTCTGTTACTCTCCTCCAGAGGTTTACAAGTTTAGTCGTAAAATAAACTCATGAATGGAATATTAATTATTTTTAAAATTAAAATCATTAAAGAATTTAATTAATAAACCTAATGGAAGCGAACTCATTGAACTAAAACAAATAAATAAAAGTGCTTGGAAAAGCTGCTTTACCCTTAACATTAAATAGATTTATACATCTCGGATTTTTTTATGAGTTATAGAATAAATATAAACAACATTAAACACTATTAAATTAAGCACTTTCTGTGTTTGACGGGCTTAGGTGGTTTATATTAAAAAATAAAGACTACTTTTGGGAATGTTGTAAATGCACTTTAACTTAATATTGCTTCGTATGACACAACTTTTATTTATAGACTCCACTTAAAGGCTTCACATACACGACTACGAAAGAAGTAGAGTTGAAGAATGCATTTAATATTTAAAAAGGTGTAATGAGCAGTGGAGTATACGTTGATGACTACGTAATTTTAATGGAAATCATACACTCCCGACAAAGAAGGAATACATAACAGGTGTGAACGCTTTAATCTCAGTGTTAATTAGCTGACACCATTTTTTAACGATGGTTGAGTAACAGCATGAAAAACGCTGAAAAAAAGTTAAATTCTATGAAGTATATGGTTTTCTTTGGGCTAGCGGTTGTAAAAACTGAGATAGCAGAGCTATACCCCACAACTTGAAAGAGCATCAGCATTACTTTACACTTTGAAGAACCATTTGCAGTCAATATTCTTGTGACCAGCTGGTAGGAAAGCAGGTTTCCATGTTCGCTAAATTATGCTCAATGGACTTTATCCATTGGTCTTAATCAGTGCCATTTCAAGGCTTTACGATATGATCTGGGTTCTGGTACCTCCCTGGCATTGCCTAATAAGGCATAGAATAAAAAGCGCAGTCTCATAGGTGCATAAGGTTGTAGCCTTAAGTTTACATCTTTTATCAAGACTTTAGTAAACATCGGCTCGGCGCGACGCAATGTTTACTTCAGCGTTTTTGGATCCTCAGCTGTACTTGGAGTTGAGTCTTCAGAAGGTATGGTAGTATCGCCAAGCGTATCAGAGAGATGGTGTAGCAAATGGTGCATTTTCATCTGTTTCAGGATAAGTAACCCGTATAGTTTCTAAGTTTCGTGCTTCAAGTTTGGGTCGTGCTTTAGATATCTAGCAACACTTACAGATAGTAGCTTTAACGGTGCCCGTAATATTTAAATTATCGGCGGTATTGTTTCTTGAACATATTAGTAGCAAAACGCTCTGCAGTATGTCCAAGGCGCCTGTGCTAAAGCACCAAGGGAACGTCAGTATGGGCTAACCAATGAAATTACTGATTTCCACTAGCGTTCATTAATTACAATGGAGAGATCCTCACCATTTTCGCTTATAATTCCTGTGCCATCCTAGCTGGAGTGTATGTCATAGCTACTGCTGTTAAGTTTATTACCGGGCGAGTATATTTACCTTAATCACCTTGCATAAATAGTCTTTTAGTTCCTCATATAAGATCTTAACTATTCCCTATGAGTTGCATGTATAAGGTTCCGTTAGCCATCGTTATTAATTTCCGCTTAAGAAGTAGAGTTTGGAAGGGCGTATAATCGTTGGGTTTATTGAGGCTTACGACACTGTCAGTGATTACTCTTGGCCTTAAACAAAAATCACTACATTTTCGACCCGAAGCAACTTTAAAAGGGACAGTGCAACAGATTTATTAGTTTGGCAATCAGCTGGGGCGTGTCCTGATCTCGAGCACTTCGTACAAGGATACTTCAAGAAACTTTTTTTTACAGACCCAGTACATCTCTGTAACAAAAGATCTCCCTCTCCTCGCTCTCCCCTTTTTCTCGTGTCTCTATTACGTCTCATCCCAACGGCAAGCAGAGTTTCACATTGTCAACCTGGTTGGTCGTGTTAAGTTCTTTATCAAAAATCGCCGTAAAAGCATTCGGAAAAGAAGGCCCGGTTTGGGAGTTTGATATCAATGATGTTGGAGTATTTGTCGGGTAGACCGCTAAAAAAAGCATCCAAATTTAACCTCGTCATTGATAAAGACCCCTCTGGAACAATGTAGAATACTGTGAGGCAACCATGTTCACCGCTTGCTCAATTAAGTACACCTGGGTGGCCTGAGAGGCTTAAGCGATGCAGTCTGTGCTCAAAGTAGAATAGACTTTGGGTCGATTTTCCTTTATACTTTTGGTGAGTAGGTAGGTGACTGATAGCCTGATCACCAAAGGAGAGTGTGAGGATTCTGGCTGCACGGGCGTACTGTTTTGAAAGCATTGATCTCTACCCGTTTCAAACCTGATCACATTCATTTAGAGTTCATTGCAAGGAAACCTTGCTTGCCTTTCTCGTCAAGGTACGGAATAGAATTTCCTCTTAAGTTCATAATAGTACTCTCCGAAAATTCAGTTGAGCTTGCTGCGCAGGAAACTTAAAGGAACAGACCCCAGGTTAGACCTTGACCTAAAGACTTGTCGAGGGCCTAGAAACGAACTCTTAACCCGATGAAGGAAAAGAGGAGCGATTAATTCATTTGGTAGAGGGAGAAGTATTTATACGTTCAGAGAAGAAATGCAAAATGTTGGACAGGTATAAAGCACGTGATCATCAGAGTTAACTCCAACGCTGTATACGAAACGAAAAATAAAACTAGAAGATAGCGGAAAAGTAAAGGAAATATTGATGCCTGGTGGATAAATAATTACAACTTTTACACAACTATAGACCGCGTAATACTTAACGGCAATCCTTTACCCCAGAAGTCTAAAGTCTTTTGCGAAGATAAGTATATGTCACTGAGCAAAGCAAAGGTAATACACACAAACAGTGAACAAGGAAGGACAAAGGTTATATTTTTTGCGCAAATAATGAAGTAGTAAGAAGCACTTGCAGAGCGATGCTTTTAATAAAATACTTTGATTTATGGAAATATCGTACCACCACTTTACACATGGATACAAAGAATTAACAATAAAAATTTAAAGCTTTACAAAATCAATATTTAACTTAACGAAGATTAATACTTACTTGGGCTTTCAATATCAAAATACATATACACAAGCTTATCCTAAAGAACATTAAAAGTTAAGATACAACTACACGTTAACGCGGTACGAAACTTATAACTAGCAAACCGAAAATGAATCAATCATGCTGATGGCAACTCAAATTTTTTTTTTACTTAAAAACCGATTAAGAAAATAATGTTATTTACAAATACCTGTAATAATTTAACTGACCATTAATATTAATTTGTAATAATTTATTTGTTCTTTAAGGATATAAAAACGGAGCAAAGACAGGTTAATTATCCAAGTTAAGTGATATCTTCATTGAAATAAATTTGTACTTGCTAACTACCTTTAAAACATTGATTTAGTTTAATTCGAAAAAACTATAATAGGGAATATAATGGTTGTCAATAATGTTGTCAATCATCTTCTGACAATAACAAGTGAAAATCAATCTTTACAAAAAAGCTTTGTAGCGAAAACTGAAGCTGTAATTATGCCTCTCATAAGGGTGTACCATTCACGTACCCAAATAGAATACTTGAAAATTTTAATTCTTTTGGTGTAGTTAATAGATGAATGATGATATTACCTAGTTCAAAATATTTTATGGACTCTATACGTACAATATAGAGATCAAGTATAAACAAAATTTATATTTTATTTTTCAAGACATGGCTACAAATACTATAAATATAATTTTAAATAGGAAAAAAAAATGTACTTAAAAGAGAAGCAATCCTAGTAACATGGTTTTCTCTCCTCGAACAGGGTTGCATTAGCTAAGTTTTACTTTTCAAATCCCATTTTATAAAATAATATAAGTTTTTATAAGAAAATTATGCTGTACAAAACACACTTATTAAAAAATAGGCCTTTCGAAAACAGTTATTGTTCCTGTTAAAAAAAAAGTTATGTAATAGAAGTCTCAAGCACTGAAATTTAAAGTGAAGTCCAGAAATATAAGTGGATTAGAAATAGTTAGTTTAAGGTAAATAAGGTGTTTATAACATCTTCTCTAAACCCGTTTTCTACTTTAATTAATTTCGTCAATAAATTATTATTGGCAACCTACATAATTTATCTTGTAATCACTTAGTCGTTTTAGAGGGTATAATGCTGTTTTTATGAATTAATTATTAGCATTATTCAGTTTAAACCTCATGAAGATATATGATTTCATAAGTAAACGCTCTCGTATTTATAAATAATGATACAATAATCAAACAATCAAAGGTGTCCTAATAATGCGATTTTTGAAATAATGATTTTCTTCCAGGGCAAGAAGGTCACGTAATAAAATTTTTCTCATACTATTTTCTAACTGTCCAAGATAAATGTAGTAAAACAGAGATAATTATAATAAAATAAAGAAACAAAAAGGGTGAGAATGGTCTATAATCTTGGTTTATAACGTTTTTATATATAAATTTTAAAAAATTAGAAAGGTATACGGGAAAAAAATATGTTAATTAAATAAGTAATTACAGATTTATAATAACTTCTAGCCTGATATAGGCCCATACCGTACATCAATCTTTATATGCCTACAGGATTTCTTATATTAGACTTTTTAGGATTAATATATGAGTAAGTAAAAGCTCTTGTTTTGCTAAAGGGTCTTTATCGCTTACTCGTATGCGAGACGCTGTGAGATCTCTACACGCCAGTTTTAGTTTCTCTTTCTCGCAAAGGCTGTTGCTAGTAGCCCGTTTATTTGTACTGAATTGCTAAGCAAGTATACTTAATTGAACTCATCAGCTGATACCTCTGCATAACTAATCCTTCTGAACAACTTCATTCATGCAAATCGTTGCTTGGGGTTTGTGGGGGTTTATTGCCCCTAAAGCTGGGCACATGGCCTAGTGACCCCCAAGAAATATTTATTTACTAAATTTGAAAAAGTTAAGTAAAATTATAAAGGTAAGTTAGGACTTAATACATTAATAAATGATTCCTGTTTTTTTAAGCTTGGCGCTTATTATTTGTAGTGGTGTGTAATTTAAAGGGGTTTAAGTGGCCCTGGATGTTCCCTCCAGTTTTTGTCGTCTATTCTCTGTGAGATTAACAAGATCCATTTGACTCGCCTGACGCCTTTTTTTTTCCTCATTCTCTATAATCAAGTATTTCTTCATTCATTCACTACAAACACTTGCTTGTTAAGTCCAGTTGCTTTTAGCGCCACCACCTTTCTTCCTTAATCACTATTATATACCTTGAACATTTTAATTTTTTTTTTTTCACTGGTAATAATAGAGTTGAAATGTAGAAAAAATTTAAAAAGGCTATTTTTTAAAAATCGTTAACTTTGCACTACTTTCGAGTAGTCTATTTAATTTGTAGGTTCCGTGAGTAGAGGTTCACCCTATATATCTCTACATAAGTCTCTTAAATGTATTTTTAACGGTTGCCCCATTAAACCGTAGCATTGCTAAGATGACGATTTGTTAAATATAATGAGCATCAGCTATTACAAAATTGAGTGCCTTAACCACTCACAAAAATACAAGAATCTCATGTAGTTCTATAGAACTATTAAAAAAATATACTGTCATATATTTCATGCTTCTTTATTATTGACCATAACGAACACTGCACATCTTGTCTTGTTCTTCAATATATTTATAAAATTTCGTGGGTCTTTTACACTTATTTGTAAAATTCTGGTAAATTTCAAACTTTTAACATCACTTCTTTTCTTTTTCAAAATTTTATCAACTTTAGTATGACAGCCTCAGATACCCAAAGAATCCATACTTAATTATATTTATTTTTTCTTAAACAGGTTGGGTAACTTCGGTGGCAACTACACTAAAAATAAATACACTAAAAAATTCCATTACAAATTACAAATTATTTATTAAATATTATTTACCGCGTCTCTAATAGTTTGCTTATTATTTACTATTCACTAATTATATAGTGTGCCAAAGCCTCTGGTCCGTCTCAAAAATTTTTTTCTTTTAACACTAATGAAGAACATGCGATGCACGCCTCTGTTCTATTAATAAAATAGAACACATTTGACTCCTACACAACTAACATTTGTTTTTGGGATTCATGTATAATTTTGAATGTATAACGTCTCAATCTTCATTTGGGATTGTATTCTATCTTCAACTCCTCTCTTTATAAACATTTTCTCATACAAACATAAAATTATTTAACAACTCACTCAGCGGTTTCGTTACAACATTCCAGCTCAAAGTAAAAAGACTGTAAAAACTATATAGTTCTTTTTGGTTTTTCGGTTTAAAATTTTTTTATAAAAATTAGAGCTCACTCTTTACCCGACCGCACCCCAAAACTAGTAAGAACTCCTAATTAGTAAACTTAGTCCCTTAGGGCTGGTACACTTTATAAAAAATTGTATGTATAAAATGTACACATGAAATAAATACATGTTGAAATATACGTATAAAAATAGTGTATACGTATAAAGTAAATATATATAAAATATACTAAGTATGCAAAAGTATTTGGAGAATTCTATAGATTGCTGGTTCTCTTTACACCTTTACAAAAAAAAATTATTTCCATATATGTAGAGATAACGTTTAAAACCTTTTTGCTACACATTTTTTGTTAATGCCTTGTAATGCCTCATACATTAATATATATCTTTAGGCTCTTTTATAATCATAAAATTCAATCTTTGTGTTTTTCGACCCCCATTTTGCATATATCAGTTTCAAGGCTGCTTTTTTTAAAAAAACCAACTTTTGGCAACCCCTCGCTTTTCCATAAAAACCGATTAAAATTTTATGTTAAACACTATATTTGGTCATTATAACTCATATAATCTTTAAGCTTACTTAAATAAGGGTTTAATAGCTGGATCCTAGCAAAGTTAAAACTATTTAGCAGCTCACGAATAACACTTTTTTAGCAGTTCTTTTGAAGAGCTCAATATATCTTTATAAATTGTGCTCACCTTTTTTTTATTCTATGTTATCATAGTCTATAGTGTCAGTTCTTCAGGCACCTAATTAAACTGTCTCTGCAATATCTCCTAGTATCCTCAAGGCTTCCATCCTTAATTTATAGTATACTAGAGATACGGAAAAAAAGCTTTATAAATCCTTTTTTCCTAGTAAATTGTCTCAAGCGGTAGGAATAATATTAAAATAAAAATTGCTGTTCTTCTTGTTAAGAAAGAGTAATGTTGTTAACACATATTTTGGTACTTACCTCTTTTAAATTTTTGGACTTGATGAGGTTTAATTAACATTGTTTAGCTATTATTAGGGCCCATCATAATGCCCTCAAATTGCAAGCTTTTTTGCTTGCTTTATTTCGCTTAAGAATTCATTTTCATCCCTAAAATTGCTTATAACAACTTTTAATCCTTCTTCTTAGGCTTTCCAAACGATGTAATAAAAATTCGTTAATGAGAATGATTAATAAAGCTCTTTGAACTCTCTCTGACTTAACAATATACAATTTATACTCTTAATTAAGTGACGTTCACATATACTGCTGTCTTTCTTTTGGAACTTTGTATTCACTATAAAAACCTTATGTTGAGGGAAGGCCAAGATTATTCTGCATCCTTATATTAAGCCTAGAATAATTTCTGTATTGTTTGTTGTAGCTTTAGATCTTTACAGAATAATCTATATGAACCAGGAAATATAAAGCAACATATATATACTCTCCCCGCTAGCTCACTTTTAAGCTAGTAAACATTATCTTCACGGCTTCCATGTATTCTTTATTTAGAGCATTAAGCTTTCAAGTTCATCTTTAAGACTAAGATTTCTGTGCGTGCAGCAGCGATAACACAAGGACAGGAAAATTTATATAAATTTTTTTAAATGTATAATAGGCTCAGCACGCTTCACTATATTTAAAAGGGATACATATACCCTCCTTTTTATAAACAATATCTATTTAATTGCCTGTATCTACCTACTAAACTTCTCACTAACTTCTCGAAGTATTTTTACACTTGCATAATTGTTGGTATTGCAAGCCCCAATTTCACAAAAGAACATCAGTACTGTGGTCGAGATCCTCTGTTTCAGCTTACAGATGATTGGGCGGGTTTTTAAAAAACTTCGCTTTTTTCCACTTTGACTCATTAGCAGTTATTATAATATCAAGATTAAATAACGTATTTGTTGATAGCTCTCTATCTCAAGTGTATTATTAACTAACAATGTGGCGCTTGGTAGGGTAACGAGGTAAAACAGGGAGGTAGTTTTATATTATGTTGGGGAGAGCTTTCGCTGCAGAATCTAATATAGAAGTCGACTATACTAGTAGTTAATAAAGGGTATCTACATTCTCAAAACTAAGAAAAAGTTGTTTTTTTATTATTTATTAATATCATTAATAAATAGCCAACATATTGATTTTACTGCTTTATCTCTCATTTTGATTGGTTTATATATTGCTAACAATACTTACAGCACAACTTAATTAAGCGAGAGTTCTTTACCTGGAGTAATCCTCTGCTTCTTAGTTACTTGAAAACCTTAACATGAATTTAATATCAAATGTAATAACATCCAACGCTTTTATGTACTATCTTATGGTTTCGGAATTTAAGTCTGCGTGCAGGTAAGCATTCGTTAAAGACCAAGGAGAGCCCCTGCAAAGAAGCATAGGTTAACATAGAGCGAATTATTGATTCAATTTTATCCACCATTTCTTTTAAAATTAGATTTATTTTTTCTATAAAAAAATTCTTGGCCTAGTATGTATCTCCATGTGTCTTTCATGTCTATGTGTCGGAGATGAATAGATATTTAGCATTATAAACGTTAATTTTTAACCCACTTTTTGTACCACATTAAATCTAATTAATTGAATTATTAAGGCTGCCCAAGCAATAAAAAATAGTTTTAAATAAAAACAATAAGGCTATATATCCGGTTATAAGTGCTGTACTTGTTTTTTTAATGGCTACAAGGTCCGTCTTATATATGGAGAAAAAGTATAAGAGACAGCAAGAAACCTTGCTGTACTCTCGATTCATATCGTGGACACACTAGAATAGGAATCTATATGTTTCAACCTAAAACTCTTATTTTTGAATTAACTTTAGTAATCTTAATAATAGATGACATTAAAATAAGAAAATTTGCACTAAGGTCCAGAAGTCATAAGTCGTCAAAGACCTTTTTTTTTTAATGTCGAGTAATACGAGACTTTTTGTTTCTAAAGTAAAAACCTTTAAAGACTACTTTAAATTTGTATAATGTCGTATAACATTTGTCCTTAAGATCCTATGGCTCAGGAGGTATTCTTTGAGCATAAATTTTGTTAACCTATGAATAATAACTATTTCAAAATTATTAAGTTAGACGATAAATTATTGAGAACATATTACTAATCTTGTGTCATAAAGGGTTATTTATCTCTCTGAGAAGGACCCAGGAATGAAAGCAGAATTAATTATATCTGCATTTCGCTTTAACCAAGGACTTTTGCATAATTCAAGCTTAGTTTAATTTGATAACCTTGCCAGTTGTTTTCTTGGTGTCAAGGTCTACGGTTACTTTCCCTTTTTATTAGAAGCTCAACAACATATTACAATTATGCTATTTTTCTTTATATGCAAGTATAGATTTGTAAATACTTGTTTAATACTTTGCAACTGCAACTACTCTCCTTTATTTCCAAACATTATATAATAAACAAGTTGTAATTTTATTATAAAAAACAGGTCAAAATTGTACAATTTTGTCTGCCTCCTAATAATAAAATAATAGATTTTGAACGCTTTAATAAGACTTTAAATTAGTTTAAGACCGTAACTTCTCTAAGGTAATTAAAAAATTTATTATTATATTATTTTTACTTCGCCTCTTCGCAATAAGCACCTTTAAATCCGAAGGTACATTTACAAAATTAGTGTTAATGAAAATCATTTTTTTGCCAGGTTTAATTATCCCATGAAAAAATAGAACTGCTAAACTTAGCCTTAAATAACAAAAGACTTGTATAATGAGAAGTAAATTATCTAAAATAATTCAACATAGTAGGAAAAATTTCACACATAGTAAAATTTCTGTAAAAAAGGCAATTTTCAAAATTTTTTTATTGTACATATATTCTTAATACGTTAACTTTACTAAGAAAGCAGGTAGTATAAGATTGAACGTGCAAAAAGAAAATTATTAACAAAAAAGGTAAAGTATACTAAATAGTTGTTCTTAATAACTGTTGTTACAGTTATAATGATTTAATAGTTTTTTTGAATGCAATAACTTACTAATATTTGTTTTTTTCTTTAAGGGGCCCCGTTTATAAGCTGAAGATAATAATTAGTTACTATTTGCGAAGAGCCAAATAACTGTTCAGTGCTGATATTAAGTTGAGGAAATCAAGATGTAGAAACTTATGGTGATGCTAATCGTTTTTTATAGCTGGCCCCTAACATAAATATATTTAATTTTTGTCCAAGAGTGACTTTCTTTAAAAAATCACTAACTGATGTCTATATTTACCTTAATAAAGAATTTTAATAAAAATTCGGAAGACCTATAGTAACCGAAATGGATAAAGTACCTTATGGTAGAGAGATAGAGGCAACGATAGTTAGAACAAAGTATGAGTAAAGTTACTATTGTGGAGACTGTATTGCAAAATAATTATTTAGTCGATAATCTATAAAAAATCGATTAATGTAGGTTTCTTAAAGTATTTTATAATTTACATGTTTAATTAATTTAATAATCTTTGAAAAATGTTTTTACTAAAATATTATTGTTTTGTTTAAATAAATTCGAGATTTTATTTAAATTTTAGTTTAATTTTTATAATTAAGTGATTATATACCGTTGACATCATAGACTTTAAGCTACATATAGGCATAAACCTTGTTTTTAATAAATAAAGTTTAATCGCCCCTTCCACCTACATTTAGGCTAATTAGTTTTCATTTAGTATCTCTTTAACCAAAAAAATTATTGACCGAAAGAGTAAACATAAGGCTATTTGAAACTAGTTCAAAGCTAAGCAAATTTAGGCAGAAACCGCAAGAACTTGTAAAGTGCTAAATTTTATATCGAATAAATTGCAATGACGTCAGAAGGATAGTGCATTCTTATATTAAAATCATATTCACCTAACAGCTTACTGATGAAAACTTTAATAATTATTATTTTACTATTAAAATCTTTTTATCATTAAGATATCTATGACTAGAAAATTTTACAGTTAAAAACGGTTTCATTGTTTAAAATATATTTTTTTAATAAACTTAAAAAATAATATAAATGAAGCAGAGTTTGATAATAATTTGATTTATCCTTAGTTTTAAGAATACTTTGCTTTAGTACTGATAATGCTACCACGATTTTTAGTAGTTGGGGTTCTACTTTTTATATCTCTTTTTAGTAAATCCACTATTTCTAAAGGTTTAGTAGACGAAGACTGTGTACATAATATAAATAAAAATGTTTATGTAGACCCTGCAAAGATTGATAAACATCTGAAACCACAGAATAATTTCAATAACTTAAAAAGTGACATTACAGAAGAAAAATTACAATATGTGGAAGAGGTGTATTAATTAACTATCGTTATATTTTTTTAAGTATTGTTTTAAACTATAATTTATATAAATGATAAACACTTATAAAGAATGAAACTGGAAGTGGTCAGACATTGGATGAAACTGAGACTGACTATGAAGACGATGACGAGGACGATGACGAGGACGATGACGATTATGAATAAATAAATTGTAGTCTACTTTTTCCTCATATTTAAGTTATTTGGATCAAGCAGGCTCATGTAGTATCATAGTCAATTATTACTTGTAGCGTTTAATAAATAGAGTGTTTCGAAGGTAGTAATAATGAGTTGTAACTCAATTTAAAAGATTTATTACCACTTCTAGCCTTCCCTAGGGGTTAGAAAAAATATAGTAGGACTTTCAAAGTTTAAAAAAATTTGCGGAAACTCTTCCGGCTCTCTACTGAGGATTTGTAATACGAAGATTTCTTTTGCTGTTTATGTCAAAAAATAATATAATTGAGGGTCCACTTTTTTTAATATTATATATAGAAATTAAATACTCTACCAGAAAAGGTTTACTTTTTAATATAAACTCAACTTTTTTTGTCCTTAAAGAAGGGACTAGGAGTAGTTATATAGATGTATATTATGTAATTTACATTTTTCTAAGAGTATAATTTAATAAATCCAATCTTCTAGATACTACTATACAGTACTATTTATACCAATAATAATAGAAATAACATGGGCCTTTAACTCTAGTGGTAGCCTTGGTATAAGGCAATAACAAGGACTTTTTGACTCAAGACAGAGTAGGGCAAAACTATTAGGATAGTAGGCAAAGTTTTTTTTTAGAAAAGATAATAATATAATTTGAATAATAAATTATAAATATAAATATTTTAATAGTAATATATATTAAAAATTATAGTTTAAAAAAAAAAAAAGAAAATAAGCAGTATTAATTTTTTGTAAAAAATTGTGTAAAGTACAATAAATAAAAAGGAATTTATGAACTTGAAAATAATGCGATTTAATAGGTTTAATAATGAAAGACCGGTAAATATATCCACCAACTGAGAC
The DNA here is from genome assembly GCF_036711695.1 of Zophobas morio. NCBI lineage: Eukaryota > Metazoa > Arthropoda > Insecta > Coleoptera > Tenebrionidae > Zophobas > Zophobas morio. Next base: position 126,024 of record NW_026972327.1, read on the forward strand.
ATTTTTATCATAAATTTATTAGACCATCTTTTATTATTGAACTATAAAACCTCATGATCAACAAATAATAAAAAAAAGAAATACAACATATTGTAAGGAAAGAAGTTATTAATATGCACCCAATATTATATAAATAATAAGCTAACTAGCGAGAAAAATTTAAGTAAACAGTACATTTACTTTTAATTTTTTTTTATTGTGATTTCAGTGCAAATTTAAATTTAATAATTTAGTTTCATTAATTGCTTTACTTTTCTTTGCTACAATTTTTTGTGGATTATATATTTTAATAAGCATTTGGAAGCCGTCACTTAAACATAATTTAGGTTTACTTTTGAAGATGAAAATAATATCTGATTAATTTAAATTTAAAATTTATAAAAATAAAGTTACCTAAATAATTTTTTTGCAATAAAATTTTTAATCGGTGTTCCATAGACTATAAAGATTTTCTTTTGATCGTAATTTATTTCCAATTCAGTGTAATAATTATTTATTTTAAGTTGATAAAAATTTATTATTAAGGTGATAAAAAAATTTTATACGGATTTCATTATATTTATGGAAAAATTAAAAGATGTTATTTTTCCTTCAGGAAAGTTGAAGGAAGCTTTTTGTTATATTTGAAATAAATCTTTTGAGAATATACGTAATATAAGCAAAAAAAATATTACTTAATAATTAAAAAATAAATAAAGTTAGCATTTTTTTTACTATAAAATTTGATTTGAAATGTATGTCTTGTTTTTTATTTTTATTTTAACGTAAAACAAATTTCATATAAATTAATAAAATTTTTACTTATTCCCTTTCCTCGCAGGACCAACCGTGGCACGAAATGACCACAAATTCTAGTTTCTAATATTTTTTAACTTTCTATTTTTTAAATTTTCTCAGAAAATTCCCTATTTTGGTCGGTTGTATGGAAATTACAGTGGTGTCGCGTTTTTTCTTTTTACTAAAATTTTTTCATCCCTGGTTCAATCTGCTACCACAGTAGATTCGGCTGCTTTACATATTTAAAATAATTTAGCGCTTCGTTTAAGCTTAGAAAACATATTATTATAGTTGTCAGTATAGCTTGTGCTCTCCTCTTACAAAGTTAAGCTGTTTAGATACATTGCACGGAGAGAGTTCGAGAAAGATGGATGCTTTAGTAGCGAAGAAAAGAATGAGAATGGAAACCAAAAAGGTGAATACGAACACGATTGAAAAAAGAAAAAGTATTAATTATTTTTCGAGATAGAACCAGTATCTAGTTTAAAATAAGGGTGTCCCTACCACAGACTTCAAAGGACTATATTTAGTACGTAACTGTAGCCAATGACCCATTAAAAAATTTTGTTAAAAATATTTCTCAGCTTTTAATCAAATATTAGTGGGCGTTATGTGTATGCTGAAAAGACTGGTATGAAGTATCTGTTTAAGCTTCCCGCCTGCCTTCGCTTAGAACAATTTAATATACATTGCGACAAAGTAAGGGAATATTGTTAAAAGGAATAGTCGTAGTCTGAAAGCATCATTCAAGAAGTTTGTGGCACCTGAAATTCTAGAAATTATCACTCTGCACAAAAATCAAGAAATAGCAGAAACTGACCAAACAGAAATATTAGCACTCACCAGGTATTTTTATCTTATCGGAGCGATCGACATCAACAACATTGATTATGAATCTTTGTGGTTTGAACAATTTGACTGGCAGGCTTATATTTCCACTATGAGCTGAAGTAGCATAATGTTAACTTGGAAAATACCTTGAATATTCGACTACAAAAGAACAAAGATGATATGTTGTAAACAAATTTTGAAAGGTTACTACACCCCAGGGGAGGTGTACTTTAATAAAAAACAAGCCTGGAAAATATGGCATTTTTAATAAAAAGTTCCGCGGATTATAACGCAAGGTACATTTTAGCATTGGAAGTTTACTCTGGAAAATTAAAGGAAGTACCTCAAATTTCCAAAGGCCAACCGGCAGAGTGAAAAGATTGAAGAAGCTCTTCCAAGACACAGACCGAAATTAACGGCTAAGCGTTGTTACATAGTTACACTTTCGACGATTTGGGTAAAGACTTGTATACCTATTATAAAATGGCAAGGGTCCAATGGCAAGTCAATTGTTAATTAACGCGAACGATACTTAAAATTACATGCGTGATGCCAGCCGAGATCAAGCAAACATTCAGTGACTTTGGTTTTCCTATGTAATGAACATGAAGCCAACAAGGCTATTCGTTCATTGAAAACTTACTGTGTACAGTAATGCATCTGATTAGTAGATGCTAACTTTGCTCTTTGGTTCTGGTAAAATTTAAACAAAGACTTCTTGGATTAGCATCCGATATGGTCGCTGCATTTTGTTGCCTAATTTAGATATAGTGTCTATATATAGTAATATTCACCTAAATCTATTTGATTGTGGTTATTGCGTTTGTTTACCTTCTTTTTTTAGCTTTGTAGAATATCAAATTTCTCATTCTTTAATGTAATAAAATGACAGGATCTTTTAGGTATTATGTGTTTCAGTTTTCTGGAGTTTGGAGAACTGTATATATAGTTTTCAGGGTGGAGCATATTGGTATCCTCCGCCTTGGCAAGACTCAGATGTGGTCTTAAGGGAGTGATTCGTATCTTTGTTTGGTGTTTTAATTAAGGCCTTTTTTCGTTGTTATTATAATAGTATCCTCGTTAGCCAATGTGATTGTTACTGCCCCCTTACTAAAAATGGTTGTGTAACTGTTTTCGTTAAGTTTTGAGACAACTAGAGATTTTAGTCGTACATGCCTATGGTCTTCTAGGGTTTTTTGCGCACACTTTTCCTTTTTTAGTATTTATTATTTTACATTTAGTTTTAATTCCACTTAATAATTCTTTATCTCTGATGATATGCATGTCGATTCGATTGATGATGTTGACTACTTATTTCCGGGGTGAATTAGCGCATTAACCTTTTAGTGTCAAGTTTATTTAAGATTCTTTAAGCCAACTATATTTTAGTATGCTTTCATTTGCGCTGTTATAGTTGACCTGTATGCTTTTTCTTTGCAGACTCGTTCAAGATGTTTTACTTTACGGCAGTAGATCACTATGAATTTTGTAATAATTGTGATTTTTCATGGCATCTATAGCATTTACACGCTATATCTATATGTCCTATTTTCAAGTAATATCACCATTGTGATATTATATGTTTGCAGTTTTGGGTTTACGACTACATTACCACCTGTAGCAATTAGTGTTGAGTGTGCTCTTTCTTGTTAAGGCGGTTGCTATAGCACTCCCAGCGTTCTCTTGTTCAGGTTAGAGTGTAAGGTGTTTAGCGAATCGTCCTTATTAATAGAAGTGTTGTTGCATAATTCTTTTACCTTCCTCATCAATTAGATAGTGATTTCCTTTCAATTACGCAGCCTTTGCCGTTTGAATAACCGTTCTGGTTTCTTAATGTCAAGCTTTGTACCCTTTTAAATTTTTATACTGGCGGCTGAAGTTTTTAAGCTGCTCGCCCTTAGTTATGAAAACCTCACCTATGGGATAATCTTACAGATGATATCGTGTAGTCATGGAAACTAACCTCTAAGTTAAAAGGTGACCTCTAATGAAGAGGGGAGGGGCTTGTCAAGTTGAATATGTTGTGTTAGAGAGAGCTCAGTTGGTTATAGGTTCATGCTTATAACGTAATAAAATTGAGTAGAAAAATTCCTCATAAAGATGGTTTACTAATTGGTTACCCACTATTATTATAATTCTCGGCGCTGTAGGAAAAATACGTAGCACGTGGTAGGCACGAAGATCTCAGCCAATGAGCTTCTTTGTTTCTATAAGTAAAAATTTTTGGTTTTGTAGGTTTCACAGGCTGAGAATTTCAAAAATTAGTATATTTTAAAACATACATATAATACAGAAAATTCGAAGGCTAAAAGAAAATCGTGATATATATTTGACAATTTTTCACTTTTCGAAGAGCCTAGCCATTCGAACACAGAGCGAGTGGATTTATTAACAAAAGAAAATCTGGCCAACGTGAGCTAACTCGCTTACAATTTGCAAAACCCTCGAGCGAGTAACCCTCACATTACATAACAGTTTTAAAAACAATTAACTTTTCTTGACCAATAATCTCACTTGATGTTGCTATTCTAAACTTGGCAAATTTCAACTGTATTGTCGTGTTTTAGTTTGTCTTTGTGCCAACTTAAATTTTTTATTTTATTAATAGCTTCAAATATTTCTATAAAACCGGGCTTGTTCTGTCTTCAAGATAGCACCCTGGTGACTAGAAGGCAATCATTATTCCGATTACGAGGGGTATCACAATTGAACCAAAGCTACCAATGTTTTAAGTTGACAGCCCTGACTGACGCTATCTAAACATACACAGCCGATAGGTAATCTAACTTTAATTTTATGACAGAATAATAGCCAAGATCGCTTTGGTGCCCGCTCTAGCTCAGGATTCCGAAAACATGCCTGCAAAAAAGTAAAGGAGAAAGATAAGAAGCACAGGCAAAAGCGCTGAGAATGAAGAACGAGTGTTTTTGTTCCATTATACATGATTTTTTGCGAGGTTAATTTTGAGTAATTTTTTTTTTCAAAAATACTTTTTAATACTTTTTAAAAAATTTTTAAATAGAAGAATAAAAATTTAAATCCTTCCGATTACTCGGCGCGGTGGTTTTTGAATTGCTTTCTGGAAAAGTTGCCTTTCGGTATTGTCTTGAGTTTGTGGAATCTTTTTTTATTCAAAGGCTACATCGCAATTACTATAAGCGCGTTGGCCGTTATGGCTTATTTAAAAGGTTTTAATAGTTTTTACTTTTCTTTAAAAAGTTAATTAAATTTAATTTAAATTAGAAGTTTGTTTTTTTATTAAAATTCATTAAAATTTAATTCGATATCAAAAATTTTATTTTATTTATTTTATTTGAATTTAATTTATAAAAAGTTTTATTTGTTTATTGAAATTAATTAAAATTAATTTAATTTGAATTAATAAATTCTTAATTTTATAAATTTAATTAATAAAAAGTGTTTTCCTTTTTTATTATCAAAAAGTAGTTAAATTTTATTTTAAAAAATTTTAAATTAATTTTTTTCAAACGTTTTACTAATTTTATGAAATAAATTTAATAAACTTAAATTTAATTAGTAAAAGGTTTTAATTTTTATTTAATATTAAAAAAAACTACTTAAAGTTATTGTTTAAAATTGTTAATATTATTTAATTCTTCAAAATTTATTAATTAAAAAAAAAAATTCCACAATTCTTTTTAGTTAATTTAATTAATTTGAATTTATTTTTCATTTAATTTTAATTAAAGTTTAAATTTACTTGTAGAACATCTTACTTTGGTTTACAACCAAGCGCTTCTCTTATTATCGCATAAACTGGTAGATTACAATTTTGATAGGAAAAAGTTTGTAAAGTAGTTGACCGGTACGCTCAACTCGTTCCCCGCGACAAATGGATCGCCTCGCTAGAAATTCTATTTCAGCGGAACATACATAGAAGCGATTACTTTTTGTTTTACTCTGATTATTTTATAATTCACTTTTGAAAGTGAAAATTTTCAGTAGTAGTCATCTTTTAAGCAAGGCGCGCTTAAATTTTGAAAGTGTTAATTTTTAATTCTTAAATTAAAAATAAATAAAGTATTTAAATAATTTATTTTTTTCTATAAATTTATTGAACTTAAAATTAATAAAGAAGTTTTAATTATAATTAACTTTATGTTTAAAATCTTCACAAAATAAAAGTGGCAATTTTATAAAGTTAGCAGCGTAGTAATCACCATCTAAGCGAGGCGCTATTAAAGCTGGAAAGTGTAAATTTTTATTTAAAAATTAATGAACTGATTAAAATTATATTGTAATTTATTTATAAATTCATTGAAATAAAAATTAATAAAGATGAAGCTATTATTATATTAAACTTTTTTTATTTGAAAATCTTCACTCTGGAAAATAAGTGGTAGTTTTATTAAAGTTAGTAGTAGAAACCATCGTTTAAAGAGGGGGCTTTATCAAAGTTAAAAAGTTAAAATTGTATTAAATATTTTATCAATTTATTGACTTATAAATTTATGACAAAAGTTGACACTTTATGAAAGTTAGCAGCGTAGTAGTCATGGTTTAATTGAGGCGCTAAATTTTTAAAGTATACATTTTAACGTCATTGACATAAAAATTAATAAAGAAATTAAAATGTATAATTCTTTGCGCGAAATTAATATGAATTTATATTATAATTAATTTTTTTATTAAAAAAATCTTTGCGATAAAGAAAATTGGTACCCATATAAAAGTTAGCAGGCGTAGTAGCCATCCTACAAACGAGGCGCTACTAAAGTTAAGAAGTGTGACTTCTTCATTTTAAAAGTTATTAAAGTGTAGTTATTATTATATAAAAAAATTCTTCAAAAAAATCTTCACTTTGGAGAGGAAAAAAGAAATGAATTTTTAAGTAATGATTCTGGAAGAGTTTTTTATAGGAATGACGGCTCCGCTATAAATACTGTTCTTATTTCGTGTAAAACATAGACTTTTGAAGGGCTCAATAGTACTGTAAGAATATAATTGACCATTTACGCTAATATTATTTTAAATAAACTAAAGTATAAGTCTTTGAATTTTATTATTTGCTGATCTCGAATTACAAGCGAGTGCTTTTTAACTTTAGCTTCTTTAAGCGAGGTATATAGAGCGAAAAGAATAAAGGGTATACTAAATCACCCCCCCACTATTCACTGAAGGAAAAAAAATTTTCAAAAAGTTTAAAAAGATACTACTATAAAATTTATAAACAAAACAAGGAATACGGATTTAATATTTAATACTTTAAAACGAATTACTTTTTAAAAATACGTAAGGAATTAACAAATACATTTTCCTTCCTTTTTTTTTAGTTTATTCTTTTTTATTAAAAATTGTTAATGCCTTTTTACAAAAGTATATTTAAATTTTTTTTTCTTAACCCGAAGAATTTAAGTTTCAAAGTACGCATACAAATACTATAATTACCAAATCGAAGAAAAAAAATCGCTTCATATTAAAATACGATTTATACAAGCCCCCTTATTAGTCAGGCTTGCGCGCGCACCCCCACATAATTTACGAAAATGAAAAAGGCCTAAAAGGATTTGTGAACGCAAAGAAATTAGAGGGTTAAAAGTGAGTGACTGCACTTGCTGTCCACGAAAGTGGAATGCAAAAAAACATAAAATTTAATTATTTTATATCCTGTAAAGATTGTAGGCATAAATAAAAAAAGTAATTATCGATTAAATAAAACAAGTCAATCTAAAGAGCTTAAAAGATTTGTGTATGATCTTTTTATAGAAGTGGTTAGTACAATTTTATGTCTGGATATGTTTGTACTTTTACTGTCGTTTCTGAGGAAGCTATTAAGTTCTTTAAAAATAAAATCGGTAGTAATATAGGGATGATTTTAATTACGAACAGAGAAAACTATAAAAAAATGTGAATAAGAATGTAAGAAGATTTTTTTAAAAAAAACCTCTTTGCATAGGAATTGATCTTGCCGGCCTCTCGCTCTTTTACATTCCTTATTCTTCATTGTTCACAGACAAGATTATTTTTTTCGAATTAATAAAAAATTCACACTTCTAATTCTGTATTGTAAATTTCATAATCCGTTCCAGTACTCTTGATAACTTGATTTTGTTCTAAACTTATAAGCTCTATCTGTTATAACAATTGCTTTAGTTATTAATCTGATTACACTTTTCTCCTAAAAGAAATTTACTTCCAATTAAAAATTTTACAATCTTCCTATATTAAGTAAGTTAACTATGTAAAGGAAAGTAATGCTAATAATTGTTATATTAAACTTACTGACCCTAATATATGTTAGGAATGTTAATATGAACAATAAAGTTTTTTAAACCAACCACACTTTATTGCTCAGTTTCTCACTATGTTTGTACCTTCACAAAAGGCCAAATATTATTTCTATGTTTGCAAAATTAAATATTTTTACCAGAGTAAGTTTATAATTTTTACCTCGTTTAATTAGTATTAAAATAAAAAAAATGGGATCAAGTTATTGCTTTCAGGATTGTAAAAATAATTTTTATCGTTGTTTTTTTTTAATGGTTAAACTATTAACTATTTAATAATTAACGGATCATGTTTTTTTTCAAAAATTTTAAATGAGGCTTTTATTTTGTTTTGTTCTGTAACTGGTTTTAGCTTGACTTTCGCTTATGTTTACTAAAGCCTATTACGTTCCATGAGCTTTTGTTATATAAAATTATAAGTAATTTATTGTCTATTTTTGCTGTAAGGGATAGTTGTGGTTTTGCTAACATCTGATGTAGTATTATTAGATAAAAAAAAAAATTGCGCAGTGAATTGTGGGCTGTTGTTGGTCGTTTTCTTTTTAAATGCCTATAAAATAGCCGGTACAGAAAATAATTTTAAAAAAATAGGGGTGCTATTAAAAAAAAAAATAAAAAAAACAGTTTTTTTTTCAGAAATATTTTTAAAAATACAATGAGAAAGTGTTAGTTTTTACAATTGATAAACAAAATTAGAGAAAGTTTACTAAGCTAAATTTAAAGGGTTACTGTATATAAAAGAAATAATATTGTATATATAATAATAACAAGGTTTGTAAAATGAATACCAGGTGTAATAAAAAATGACATTAAAAAAAGAATTAAAGATTTAATAAGACTAACCCTCTGGACTTTTATGTTACAAACACCAAATTACAAAAATATAATCAATTAAATATTAAAGACTCCTAGTAATATAATTTGGTTAATCGACATACTTTAAGGCTCTAGGAGGGATTATTTGATTATTTAAAAAAAAATTCTTGGGGGCAGTGGTTGTAAAAAGTGTTCTAGTTCAACTCAAAAACAAAAGAAATTATTAAGTAACTATAATAACTTTATAACGAAGTGTGTTACCTCTATGGGAAGTGTTAACAATGAAGCATTTTTTTACATGTATAACGAACTCGACAAAGCATGGAGTTTGCTTGCAAGGAATCCATGTAAATATAAAATGAAAAATTGGCAATTGCATTGTTACTGAGGAAGCTCTCTTGTCATAGTTTAAAATTTACGAGGGAGCGGTTAAGTACGCGACCATCAAAGACCGAAAAGGGAGCCGCGTCGGTAGGAACCGAACCCACTACCTTGAGCATGCGCGTCAATACTCTTAGCCGCTGAGCTACTCTATCTTAGTGTGATGGTTTTACGTATTTAGCCTGTTACAGAGCACATTAAACATAAGATCTGTGCACCTTTTTAACTTTTTTCCCTATATTTTATGCATATAAGAAATTCCACGCTTCAGTTCCATTTAAACGCCCGAATTTTTGAATATTTCGTGTGGAATTTACTATCACTACATCTGAAATTTAATACTTAATTTTAATAGCTATATTTTTAGGTCCACGGAGGCCCCAAGCCCCTCGATCACTTCATTGTATGCGAAACACTACATCTCTCTAAAACTTAATTAACATTTATTATCTAGTTAAATGACTTGCCTATCGCACAATTTTTTAAGATAAATGCATTAAGCAGCAAGCAAAGAGGTTTTTGCTGAAGAATTTGTCATTGCCTTTCTTAAAAAGGAATAAATAACAGAGCTTACTGAAAAACAAAGAGAAAGCGGAAAATCAGGTAGTAAATAAAGAGCAACGCTCGTTCATAGCTAATTTTATAATAATTAACCTAATTATAAGCTATACTGCGCACCCCTTTCTCCTTAAAAGACGCCACTAAGTAGCTATACATTGAAGGACAATACTGAGGAAAAAATTAAAAGGGGAGTCATCAACTCTTTGATGCCGACTCAAGCTGTTTTCATCGTTTATTCGCACTTGAACAAATTAAAGTAAAGCAAGTGCTTTTGCAAATGAGCATTTTTGCAACAAAGGAATTAGTTCCTAATGCCAAGTTGAAAGCGGAGAGCAATAGGTAACTACATCAATTGAGTTTACGCCTATTGAGCTCTATTTGTAGCCCAGTCCAAAAAAATTTGCTAAATGTTTTAACTGGCCATAGTATTGTTAATAAGAATTGCGTGGGGGAATAGGAATATAAACTGGAAAGACAAAAGGTAAATATGATTATCCTTAATGTCTTCTAGAGGAAAAAGGTATATCTACCTTCAAGGAGAGTAAAGGAAGAAAACAATGCCGGACGGAAACTACCTGTGTGCATATCGCATGTATAACCATGTGGAGTGGCACCTGGAAGTTAACTCCAAAGAAGATGCCAAACAACAGAGTAAACAGCGTGTTCCTTGAGTTCTAAAGCTAATATTTTGAGTTCTCTAGCATATATTTTATGCTTTATTTATTTATTTCTAATTCTCCCAATACAAGCAAACCTTTCTTTCTTTCAGGTTAGTTTAGCGCTTTCTGAAGCAATAAACGAAAGCAAGTTGATAGCGATGTCTCCTGCACTTCTAGGATAAATTTGTACAAAAGTAAACTTTTTAAAGCAGATAATGGTTTTAGATGAGCTAAAAACTTTTCATAATTTATTTTGGCCTTACGTTGTTTATATTATGGTGGTGTTTCAATATATTTTGAAGTCGTGATTCATAATAAAACTTGCAACATGCCATGGTTCATCGGTTATAGAAGGGGTGAAAGCACACCCACCTTTTTTCTTTTTTTTTGTTTGTTTATTTTAGGTGGCGCACGTTGTGCCCCTTGGGAAGCTCGAACATTATAAAATAAATTGTGTGTTTTTGTACTTACGAAAATCCTATTTATGCTTTTGTGCTTGTAAAATAAACAGTATAGAACTTTTAAGTAACCTAGTGTGGTCGAATTGTATTTGTAGCGCAGATGCGAAGATCATCCTTGTCCTAATAGCTGTGAGATAGATTTAAAGCTTTTTTTATATAAAGAGGCGGTTATCCTGGCAAATAAGTGGGTACAGTAGTTTATTGTCTAGTTTACCCGTTTTCGTAAAATATTCAATATAATTACCTTATATGTTAATTTATTATCGCCATATGTTTGCGCTCAGGGACTGGTGTATAGTTAATGGCGGTGAGTTATACTTTTAACGTTCTTGCATAGTTTAAAAGCTATACGGGCATGTCAAGAAATGGTCACCATTGTTGCTTTCAGAGAAGTCGTGATAGAAATATTATTATTAGTTACTCTCGGCATCTCTGCTCTGTAGATAAAAGAGAGATGGTAGAAAGCAAGGAGCTTAGCGGCATGCCTTCCTTAAGTTGTAAAAAGCACATCGTATAAGTAGTGAAACCGAAATAGTGGTTAGGGGGAATTTTTATTGATATATATGAGAAACTATTAAAATATTTTATGAAATAAATACAAATTAAAGAACAGATTACACCTTCTCCCAACCTCACTACGAAGAAATAGTATTACACTAATATCGTTCGTGCTTACGAAGCGTTATGAGCAATTGCTTTATAATTTTAAAGTTATAACTTATTATTATAAAAATAAAATAATTAAGTTCAAAATATAACAAAAATCAAATTTTACTAAAAAATGTTACATTTAGCGAGATTTGGAAGAGGATTTCGAATTTGTTTGCGTCTCTTACTTTGTGTGCACCTGTAGTTAAAAAGCTGTATTGTCCTTTTTCAGAAGAACAATACTGGTTATTTTACCGTCTACTTTTGGTTTCTGAAAGGAGTATTTACATAATAAGAAAATCAAAAAAAGCAATAAGCTAAATAATAAGTAAATAAAATAAAGAGTTTTTTTTATTTTTTTGTAGGCTGACATTTTCTTTTGACAGCTGAAGCTTAAAGCTTTTTATTGATATGTCAAGTAAACTTAGACATCACTTGCGCTAAAAAGAAAGCAGAAATTTTTAATTGTTTTCCAATCTCTTCGGTTATAGTGGCGAGCTGACTTTGTCCGCATATAATTTTTTTCCTGTAAAACCATTCAACATTATTAGACACGCTCCAGTGAGTAAACGTTTCCAATTGAATTTTGTTTGAGGCAGTTGGTTTATATATTTTTCCGTTCATGAAAAGCGGGCTTCCATGTTCATCTACGTGAAGGATATGTGGGGAGCATATAATACCATCATCGCTAGGAGTTCCGATCAACTTTGGTAATTGAGGATTCCAGACGTAAAGCTTGTCTTCAAGCATTTCCCATCCAAGCCAGAAAGTCTCTTTGTCCCCGTAAACGTACGAGTAGGTGCCTCCCCATTTCTCTCTAAATTGCAAACTGTTTAACCAGCAAGTGGCTAGCACAGAATGAAGGTGTTGCATTTTATTTACTACTAACGCGCTACTTTCTTGCTCATGTCTACTGGCTTTTGTTAAAAATGAAGCATTTTTTAGTTGATCAATAGTTGGTAAAATCTCCTTTAACCAAGTGAAGACAGGATCGCTCTGCCGTAAATGAGTAATTTGTGTAGATTTTTATAAAAAAAAAGAAGAAAAAGTTGTCCTTTACGTCACTAAAGTGGGCAAAATTTCTATCACGATAAAAAAGTGCTCCTGTTGAATGATAGAGAGGCGAGTCCCACAAAATCTGTGGATTCTGAAACCAAACTGTGTCCGCATCCATCAATATAACTTCTTTAAAAGAGGATAAAAGCAATGAAAATGGTTTCAGTGCCCATCCTAAAAATTAGATTGAGTATAGGCTAGTTTTTTTTTCAAAGCACTATCATTTTTTGAAAGGCATCTACCTTTTAAAGGAGTTTTAACATCATTAGAAAGATCGATAACAGAAACATTTTCTATAGCCCGTAAAACATTAATTTTGTTTAAAGATAAGTCCTCTTTTTCAAAGAAATAAACTTCAATCGGAAGAGTACAACCCAATACTCGAAGAGCTTTTATAGAAGAATATCCTTTTGACAAAAACTTACTATATATAAACTGCGCGAATATATATATTTATAAATAAGTATAAGCCTAAGTAAAAATAGTCATTGCCGATAGGCATAACAATTCCTCGGTCTCGATTCCATTTTTTTATTATATTTCTAGTTTTAAGATTAACAAATAATTAAAGCTAATTCAGTAGTTATAAACTTTTGACGCAAACTTAGAAGAACTGTAAGGAACTTTAAATAAACTCAGTAGGCAAGTTTCAAGGGTGCTTATGTATGCTTGGAATTCCTCTGTTTTTCCTAAGACGTCCAGAAATATTAATAGTCAGTAACTGTGTACGTAAACGACTTACCTGGCCGGCTATTTAAAGATCGTATTAGCTTCTCTTGTTTATACCAAAAGGAATCTACCACTTTATAAATATTCAGCTAAAGTTGATATTTTTAAGTAAAATATCTAATGATAAAAAATAAGATAAACCAAAATTCCTAGTTCCTTAAAATCTCGGGGAGACAAAGGAGTTGGAATGCTCCAATCTCCATTCTTAAGAAAATAACTAATTTGTTCTATCAAAGTAACGCTAACAGCATTTAAATTTGTATTAAGGATAGAGATTTCTTTGAAGTTCTTTTGCTTTAAATATGACAGTTGCTGTTGAAGTTTAGATCGTTCGTAACGATTTGTTATATCTTTTTGAAATACAACGAAAAATATTGTAATAAGTACAATATAATTAGTCTTAATCAAAATAAATCTTAAAAAAATTTTGCAGTTTTCAGATTTCATCCTTAGTTCTTATTATTCTAAATATGTACTAGTGAAAAGCTCCATTAGTACTGAAAAACCACGAGCAATACTACGAAAAAGGAGTAGCTTTTGTCCCTCAACACATAGCAAGTCGTAATACTAACCTCTCGGGACCAGAAACCTTTTTTTTTGGTTTATTACAAGAAAGACTTTTTGAATTACCAACTATACTATAGTTAAAAAAGTAGTTGCGGGAATGCTCAATACTGTTCTCTTTTTTATAAAAGTATAAAAACTGCAAAAAAAAAAATAAGTGTCAATATTTTTTTGTTTAGAAAAAACTATTAAGTTTTGATTATTAAGTCCTTTATAAGAACTGTGTAAGTAAAAAGATTTTTTGTATTAGCTAAACTTTCATCGATGAATAACTCCAAAATTTCTTCTAAGTCTCGATAAGAGCTCCAAGTTAAATTTGAGTTGTTTTGGCTGATTCGGGGACAATTTTGTTTTTGTAATTTCACATTCTACCTCAGAATACTTGCGGTTTTTTTAAAAAAAATAACAAAAAAAAATTACTGGGTATAACTTAAGCAAAAGATGGTGGAATAACCATCTTTTGCGAGAGGCCAATACTCTTCTTTAGTGTAAATTTGTTATACTCGAGGAAAATCTGAAATAGTGCAAAATAATGAAAGGAAACTTATTTCCTCCAATTATCTTTCACTTTATTATTGACTTTTTTCAAGGAAAGCCAAGTAGAGCATATAAATAACATTTTTTAAGTAATTTGAATTTTGAACATTGAAATAAATAATTAAGCTATTTAATGTTAATGTCGTAATTTGGATTGGAGAGTAGCCCGTAAGCTATTACAAGCTTAAAATTAGCGATTTCTTTTTCTCTGTTACTCAAATTATTAACAAAGATTTATATTTTTAATTCTAAATAGATGTATATTAATCTAAAGACGATGGGCTTTTTATTATTATCACGTTTTTTATAAAACCTTTTAGTCTAATGAGGTAGCTCTGAGTTTTTTAATGTTAATTTTAAAGGTATGAATTATCAAAGGTTTTATAGTTTACTAATAAAGCTTCTTTTTGAGAGTCTTTAATAGAGTTGCAAAACTAATTATTTTTGCTAGTAATAGCTGCAATAAAAGCCTTCTGAAGTACTCGGAATGTGCTCTGTTACAAGCTAGACAACAGTTGTTCTAATGAATTTTTTTTTTATTCATAGAAGTATTTTTCACATATCTATCATAAAATTTGTTTTTGGTATTAAATCTTTAATAATATAAAGTTTTTTTTACAAATATATATGCCTAAAACTTAAGCTGCAGGGAAATACCGATAAAAATCCAGTTAAATATTTGTGGTATAAATATTTATTAGTAAAAAAAAATAATAAGAAATGGGGGGTGTTTCGTATTATACATAGAATTTTTATAATCTGCGGTGTTACTTAAAAATTTTATTCACAATACATAATAATAAAGGCGCCCAGGGCTAAAGCAAGTATTAGTTGATATCGAGAAATATACATATTTTTAACGTACACACAGAAAAACATACCCATACACACGAAACAATTATATCCACACAAAATAAATTATGCAAATATATAAACCGACCTTTAAAATTACACACTAAAAAAGGAACTTTTTAATCTTTTAAGAAAATATATTTTTAACCCTATAAATGAATAATTCATACATTTAATTCATTATTAACCTTTCGAAAAGGTATAAATATGGCCCAACAGACATAAGAATCAAGCGTCTAACTAACTCAAGGGCTGCTCCCTTCTTGGTGAGGAGCTCAATATAATCAGGGAGACCTGACTGGAAGTAGTGCTCTATTGTAGATCTCTAATAGGAGGTTATACTAGTAAGCTTTGAAACTTTATTGATTTGTTCCGTTTATAATGCAACTGGAATTGTTTAAGACAAGTTCATTATGCATCCACTTCACCAATCCGCCGTAATATTTATATAAGCTTTATCTCGAAAGCGCTTTTCACTAGAAGCAGTAGTCATGACACTCGAAAGAATAAGTTGGGTACTGCCTCTTATAGGCTGAAAATATAACTTTTTTTTTTTCAACTTTCAACCTTCAATCTGCACTTATTTCCCTATTTGCTGAAACGGAAACCTCCTTGAAAATAAGGTCTGCATCCCAAAGCGCACTATAGCTACGGGTAAAAGACAGCAACTATTTTTTCTTTAATATATATAATATTTTCTTTCAAAAGGCACTCTGATAATTCAGTTTCCGACTGAAAGTAAATCCATGGATCTCGTGGCAAATTTAATTATTCTTTCTTAGATACAAAAGGTGACACTACATGATCAGGTCATCTAAGTAAGATTATAACAGAACATTATCTCCCCACCTTTAAAAATATAAAATTTTTGGACGGTCAAGTTTACTTGGACAAAAATTATTTACTGTTAAAAATAACGTATTAAAATCTAAGTATTTTCGATGTGTACTTGTTTCTGCAAGAGAGCGCGTGAGATATTACCATATTTGGGTAATGCTTTCTGTATGAATATGGACCACACAGCTGAACTTTTTTGCTTTTACAGGTTTTATTAAAAAAGAGTTCGTGTACCATGAATTTTATTGTTTTAGGAAAAGATTAAAGATAGCTATTGCAGAAACTTTTTTGCTAGCTTTGATGGAAGCAGGGTGAATTGAGGTATTATACTTATTAACCAGGCACAGTGGTCGGTTGCTATAAAAGAAAAAATACAGTATTAAAAAAATAGTTGAGGTTTAAACAAGAATAACAAGACACTGGGTGACATAATTATGAGACCCTTATTTGCGAAATTTAAACTTGACGATTTTATGAGGTATGAAACGCAGATGAAGATCTCCATAAAGGTGATTTATTGCTAAATCAAAACCCCCGGGAAAAGCAACGGTGAAAACTTTAGAGTCACTGCTTTCTGTTTCGGCATACATGTAAATAAAAACTTCTTATAGTATATATTAACAAGTATTGTAGTATATTTTCAACTTAAATTTTTTTTTAGTCAGCTCTATATTTAGCTAAGTAAAGCCCATTTTTGAAATATAATGCTTTCTATAAATTTTTAATATTTTATTAAATTTACTAGTTATAAACGTCTTTAGCTATCTTTATTAATTTGTAGAAGCTGGAAAGGTACTGAGAAGAGCTTAAAATATCTTTCCACGCCAATGGTAGTTCTAGAAAAAGCTACTGGAAGAAGCATACTCTTTTTAGTCATTACCTTCTTTTGCGCAATTTATTCTTAAACATGTTAAAGATGAAAAATATGCCTTAAAAAGTAACGTTGTTACCATCTTTAAAAGACTTTTGCAATTATTTTTATACAGGCCCATTCATAATAAAAAAAAACATTATTTTCTCCATCCTCTTTCTCGCTAGGATTATAGTGATCTAAATGAACTCTACAAATCAAGCTTCTATATGCATTTCAAAAACTTTATGACTCCCTATACTCTTTACCTTTGCATATAAAGATTGCACCTAATATTTAAAGTTAAAAGTTTTTTATTAAAAAACGTCAAAAAGTAACGCCACCTATCAAAAAATAGTGTTTCTTTCTGTTTTTCGCTTCATTAGTAGTTGTTAAATAGCTCCTTTTATCATAACTACTTTATTTTCTTAAGCACTTTATTAAAATAATTGAGGTTATTACCACAAGCTTTAATCTTAACTTTTAACTTCTATTTTGTAGCCTATTTTATAGTACTCTACTGTAATGTATAAATTCAAATTATTTTAGAGTAAACATTAATTTCCCTCATTATTTTCTCGATTTATGCCAGTTTCTAATTTTCCGACATTTTATTTAATCTGCAGAAATGTTCAAGAGCATTTCATTATATAAATTATTTAAGACACACTAATTATAAATATCGCCAGGCCCTATATTACTTTCGCATATTAGTATCACGTTGCATTTTATGCAAAATAGTTGGTTGTGATTAAGTTGCGACGCTGCTTACTGGTTTAATTTAGCTGAACTAGAACGTTTTTGGTGATCGGCTCTACAGCAAATTAAAATCCGCTACCCCATTTTAAATTATTTCGTGCTTAATTACGTTACCTTGGTATTAGTTAAATAAGTTTTAAATAAAACTTTATATCGTATCACAAGTTCTTAACTCTTAGATAGATCTTAATTAAATTTTCCGCAATATAAAATTGCTTAAAAACATTTTTTTTTCCTATAGAATCTCGCTGTACTGTCTTTAATAATCCTCGGTTTAGTCGAAGTAGCTACTTTTCGGGTGATGTTTTAGCGTCCGGTGCTCGGTGATAGGGTATTTAAACCTTTACTGACCGGTATCTAAACCTTTAAGCCCTTTAAAATTAATTGTAAACAAATATATATATATATAGATGTACAGATGTGACTGAAACAAAAAAAGCACTAAAAAAAATTAACACGACTGCCAGTTTATTTTTCGTGAACCTTCATTATATACTAACAACTAAGCAATGAGATAATCAATAATAATTACAAAATTACCGCAAAATGGTAATTTGCGTTAAAACTTAAAAACTGGGATCTTTTCCTCAACACTCGGTGGAGCCCAGAAACTTCGAACTATCGAGCTCTCAACTAGGAGTGATCGCAGCCATGTTATAGAATAGCTTTCGATTGATAAAGTGTCATTATTTCCTTGACATTAACATACAAAACTAGTGCTAACGCGCGCCACGTAGGCAGTTGATAACGTGCTCCGTTCCAAGGCTCATAAATAAGTTTTGCTCACCAGCAGCGATTAACGTACCTGACTAGCCAATTGTAAAGGGCATGGCGTTAAGTCGGAAGACGATGCCTAAAGGGTTAAGCTAACGGACCCGGTGAAGAGCTTCATTTCACACAAAACCGCAGTAATTTGTTCTGTCGCAACACTTTAGTTTAGCAGTGTCAGCCTATATATTTTTCTGCACTTATCTCAATCCCTTAGAGCAATCATTAGAATTCTTACAAAAGCTGTTTACTAGCTGGCCTTAAACCCTCCTAATGTGGAATCAGGGTAGGCGCTAGGATTTTAACAAGATTTTATATTAAGGAAAATATTAAGCATCTTTTTTAAAAAAAAGTATCTACTTGATATCCAGTCAACAATGATATAAGAACCAATTTAGGTATTTTAGATTATTTATGGCATCTTAAACTTAAAAGATTAAACAAGAATAGTATTGGAGGGGCTCCCTTCTGGGGAGGAGCTCAGTGTCTAGCTGGCAGTGTGCAGGCCGGTGTCTCCAGGTGGCCTCGGGTCTTCTGCCCAAGGCTCCCTCTCCTGATATTGGTTTTTAGCGGTTTCCACCACACTAGGCCGAATCTCGAGGTCGCGGATTCGATTCCCATCGGTGCCACCTCCCCATTTTTTTGTATGGCGGTTACGTGTACCACTTCCCTACAAACAAAATTTCCGATAAATTCAAGATAAGCGACTAGAGGTCTGACGAAGACTGGGAAGTACTATGCCAGCGCTAAAAAAAAAAAGGTATTGGAGTATTCTTTTGCTTGCTTGCTTATGTTTTAATTTATTTTAAACGTTAAGGCGCTATAGTTTAATCGCAAGAGGGTTAAGGAAAGAGACTGCTCCCAGAATATGGTAGCTAATTTGCTAGCTACCATTAAAGATCTGCAAACAAACTATTGTGGAATTGAGAAATTAAGAGAATCTTTTGCAGGTGAAGACTCCTAAAAAAGAAAGGGAAAGCAACCAGCCTTAGAACTTCCAACGAAAAACATTTTTCTTTCTCTATTGGCTACAGACAAGGTACTGCTAATAACGAACATACCGTAAGCTCATACCATTCCTATAGATCTCTTAAAAGTTTAAGCAAAAGTACAATGTAAAGTAAGGATAACAAGACTGATATATTTATTAATTCCGCTAAAGATCCGCTAAATGACTTCAAAATTTTGGTCCCTTCCGAAAATGACTTTAGAGAACTTACAGACCTACTTGATGCCAATGGTCATGAATTTTATACTTATCAGTTATCTTTTGAAAAAGGGATGAAGAGGTCTTGCATGACGTCTTTACTGAACTAGACGCAAGTATTTAAACACGATCTGGAAAATCAAGTGTCCCACCCTTCTACAGTCATCAGAATGCGACACTATGACAAGCTTAGAACTCCATTGCCTTTGGTCCTCGCTAAATTACCTCAAATTGAAAAAAGTATATATAAAGTAAGAAAAATGTAGGCTACATTACAGTCTCCGCAGAAACTTCAAAGAATAGTGGTAGGATTGGCCAATGCTTTAGATGCCGATTATTCAGACATAGCGAAAAATTCTCTTCCTCTGGCTGTAAGTGGGTTAAACGCGGTAAAGATTATGTCACGATGTCATTTTCCCAAGAGAGTGATGCAAAAGCTGTGCAAACTGTAATGGCGATTACAGTGCCAACTACAGAGAATGTACCTTTCTTCCTTAAAACACTTTTTTAAGAAAGGAGAATTGACAATAAGGAAAATACCAGGGTTTGTTTTATAAAACTAGGGTTGAGCTACCCTCGCAAAAGGTCGAGTTGTGATAGGAAACCTTTAACTTCTACTAACTTAGATGATTTTTATCATGTGGTAGCCTCCCTAACTGAGGCTAGTAGTAATCAAATTTCGAAATCAATAGGCGATTTATTCGAGAAACTTAAACAATTGAAAATGAATAATGAATACCGCTTAAAATAAATCAAGATTTTATCTTTTAACGCAAACGGCTTGAGAAACAAAAAATTTGAATACTTGAACTTGTTTCTCGTTATCAAAATTATAATTTTTTTTCGAAAACTCACTTGAAAGAAGGTGATAAGTTTCAAAGACCTAATTATACCACTTATAGATGGGATCGTGTGGCCTCGAAAAAAAGGAGGGGTAGCAATTTAGTTAAGGTAGGTATCCAACACAAGGAATTATATATAGGCGATTCTCAGGGCTTAGAAGCAGTTGGGATACGCATCAACTTATAGAAGAATGGTGATTTATCAGCGATATCAGCTTTCTAGCCCCCAACAGTAAGTAATTTTATAAGGACTTGGAATGTAATTTTTTTTTTTGGCTTATAGAGCTCAGTTTTGTGGGCCGGAGATTTCAACTGCAAGCACGCCCATTAAGAAACACCTCTTTCGAATAGAAATGAGAACTCTTAGCTAATTGGGCTAATTTATCCGATACTCTTATTCTCAAGGGCCAGATTGCCCAACCTCACATTACACCATGGGGAAGCACTAATGTATTAGACTATGCAGTATTAAAAATAAAAATATATGTCACTGCTAGTATTATTTCTATTTACGAGTTGTCCTCCTACCATATTCCAGTTCTTATCGAGCTGGGGACACTGTTTTTCCTGAAGGCTCAAATATTATCAAAATAACTCACTGGCCAATTTTCAAGTATTACTGGACGAAAATCTTAACTAATATACTTTTCTGTTATCTGAGCCAGGTATCGACGATGCAGCCAATCACCTAGAATCAACAATCCGAAGGGCTTACAATTCTGCCTCCATTTCAAAGCCTTCCAGATCCTTCTACTTAATAATCTTCCCGCTGTTATGAAATGAATAAATGGGGACGTGGCCTTAAATCAAAATATATGAAGACAGGCTTATTTAGGGGCAAAAAAGTCTACAACAAAGTTAATAATTTATTAAAGAAGAAATTGATAAAACTTAATAACAAACTTTGGGAAATAAACTAAAATGGTCCTGCGTGCATGTCGTTATAAAATTAAAAAGGTTTCTCAACCCTTACCCCAATTTATTAAGCATACCACCCATAAAACATGAAAATGGTGTAGCACATACCGCCAAGAATAAATCTAACGTTTTTGCTCAACACTTTTGTCCTCTTTTTCCGAGAGTTTCACTAAGGCCCAAGAAGAGGGACCTTGGTATGAAGCGACCTCCAATAATGACTTAGACAATCTTTATTTTACTGGTTGCGAAGAAATTATTAATATAATCGACTCGTTAAACACCAAAAGGTCCTGGGAGCAGACGGTGTACTGAACCTAATTCTCAACCATTTTATTATTAAAGCTATTGCCTGTGAAAACGGGCTTTTTAATTCGATTTTAACTATATCTTACTTTTCAAATGGTTGGAAGTTAACAAGTTGTTTTTATTTCCAAATTAAAAAAGCCAGGTTACTTTATTAGACTATTGACCCATAAGTTTACTACCTTGCATTGGCAAAGTAAGGTAGACTGTGATACTCGCAAGGTTAAAAAACTGTGCGAAAGAAAAGAACATTATTCCAGCCATAGTCGCAATAAGAATTTTTATAATAATAGGGAGAAGCCCACTGTAGGAGGTCATTTAAAATTTAAATTGAGTACCTTTTCATATCTATTATAAACAATTCTATATTTTTTATATTTCTATCCAAATAAATAAATCCAGAAAGGGTATAAAATTGTTCTAATAAATCCCCACTACCCACAGTTTAGTTTGGTACATTGTGAAATATGCTTAATAAAGTCAGAAAATTGAACTTTATTATTCTTTTAATCGTATGGGCAATGTATCTTCCATCTAACTTTTATACAATATTTTACATGGTGTATATTTATATAACTCCAAATATAAAGTAGTTAAAACTGGAGCAGCGGAATTACCCATAGGAATAACGTTTAAATTTTGTTAAAAGATATCATTAAGTGGATTAACATACATATATAACAAGAGATGGTTCGCTTTATAGTATATACAAAAGAAATTTTATAGTCTGAAGAACCTTTTAAAAGTATTCTACAGAATCCCTTAACTTTTCTATTGTAATATTTGTAAAAAACTACTTTTTATCTAATAGACATAGTGTTATCCTTTAGTAAATTGGAGTCCTGTGCATTATAGTCCACCATAGACAAAATAAAAAATTTCTTAAATTGTCCTGTGAAATCTGATCGCATGTAGCAAACGAGACTTCAAAGTGAAGAAATATCGTATCATAATTCTAAAGAATTAAAAAGGGAGAACTACGAAGTTAACCATATTCTTCCTCACTCTATAACAAATTTTTTTTACTAAAAACTTTTCAAACGAAAACACAAGAGCCTATTGGAACAAAATGATCCTTTAAGAAACTACAAAAAACACAACAACATAAACACAAAGTACGAAAAGTATACATAGGCTCAAAAACTTTTTAACTATAAATGATCCGGTCATTAAAGTTCTATATAATGAAAACAGACCGTATGCCTATGTATAAAAAAAAAATTTTCAAGATGAGCAAATAAAATTAGTTGAATAAGATCTCCTTGCAAATTCTTTATATTACATTATATATTACATATATCTACTATAAACGTCAAAATTCTTTTGCTAATATAATTTCGGATGCACTTCTTTATACATAAGGTGTTAACTAACTATAACTTTGTGTATCTAAGTAAAGGTGAATCTTATAACCCTAAAGTAAAATTAGTTAAAAATTTCCAAAAAGCTTGTAGCCTCACTATAAAGACTTTTTATTTTACTTTTATTTAAATGCTATTCTCACACTATAGCAAAAATAAGAACAATTTACTTTAAAACCTACAAGTTGGTAACTGTTTTCGTTAAAGTCTAGTTAAACTGTTATAAAGTTTTACCGATATTCATATTTAAAACTGTACACAACAAAAAATTTTGAATATATTTTTATTAACATAGTAATTTAGCAAATTATCGGTTGTTTATGACTGCAGTTAGTACTTATGACAGTTTTAAACAATTTTTTAATTCCGCAATCCTTTTTTCCCAGCCTCTTTAAAAAGTAGAAACCGGAACTTCATAAATAGTAGTCAACCTCTTTACCTTGTTAGAACCGGTTTTCATAATAAAAAAATTATTTTGCCTTATTCCTACCTAAAGCGTTGTTAAACGGTCTTTACTGGCGATAAAGTACACGCTAAACAGTGAAACTTTTATTTTGGAAGCTATAGGGGAGCAATTAAACGACATATGGCATGTTATTCTATGTATAGAGACCTTTTAAATATCACTTTCAACAAAAAACGTTTCTTAGTAAATACAATCTTATGACTTCCAATAGATGCAAGTATTATTGAGCAAAGTTAAATGCTTAAAAATGTAAATTAAAGTATACTAAATTCCATCCGAAAAGTGAATGCCGACCGTCCGGAATCAAAAAAGCATCTGAAGTACCGAGGTTTACAAAAATTAGCGTTCAAGCTGTGAGGACGTGGGCTAACCTGCTACAACAGTGTAGTTTTAATGCTAATTTTACTTTTCTATTGGACCTAAAGGTTTTTTATAAACCCAATATTTACAATTTTAAAAAATACTAGTTTCGATATATTTGAAGTGGACAAGGCTAAGCTTCTAAAGAAACAAAATCATTATAGATGACCAACAACTCAAAAATAATACTTTCACTTAAACCTTTCATAGTTTAGCCAAATCAAGACATGTTCATAGTTTTTTACAATACTAATTTTACTAATACCAACATAAATTCGATCGCTTATATAGTAAGTCAGGGCGACTCTCCTTTTTCAGTCTA
Source organism: Zophobas morio (assembly GCF_036711695.1). Classification (NCBI taxonomy): domain Eukaryota; kingdom Metazoa; phylum Arthropoda; class Insecta; order Coleoptera; family Tenebrionidae; genus Zophobas; species Zophobas morio. The sequence continues at coordinate 150,137 of NW_026972327.1, forward strand.
ACACCGACCTACCTATTATAGGTAAATTATTATTGTATATTTTATTATATTACATGTGTTAGTACTCATACCGAAAGCTAGTTTGTAAGACACATTTTTGGAGGCGTCACGATTAAGTTGGAAGTAACTAAAAAGTTAAAGCTAGTTCTCTTTAATTAAACTTGCACTTTGTACATAACAATAGTTTTAACGTTAGGGTAAAAGCGGTATTATTGGCTTGGCACCGGATTCTGCCTATGCACGTGAAGATATTAGTATTTATAAATTTGTTTAGTGTCTCTTCCCCTTCTCGCGTAGCGCATGGCCATAGCGCCCACGAAGCTAAGACGCACACAAAAAGTGTTTGGGGGGCCATATTTTAATACCTATTTTAAAGCGCGTGTACAATCATCTCGGTCAACTGAAAATTTTCGTTGACATACCAAATAAAAAATTCTTGAACGGTTGTGCTACTCCTCTTTTCTTCCCCTTTCTCTCGGCTTACTAAAAAAGTGACAGAGTAAAAAAGTTCTTAAAGGTGGTGGGGGGTTTTGTGTATATATGTATTTAGACCATTAATTTAGTTTATAATGTAAATGTAGATAGTAATATATTAAGATAGTGAAAATAAAAATAATATTAATCGATATTATCTTGGCCTTTTAGGATCAGTAAATTATAAATTATCTGCAAAAGTATGCCTGCTGGGCTATTTAACTTAACATCTAATAAAAGTCGCGATATATATGGCGTAAAACAAAAATAATAGTAAATTATTGTTTATGGATAGCCACAAACGATTACTTACTAGAAGTTTGTAAGCTTTACTTTTTAGCCCTAATCTACGCCTTAAAAAATTTCTTTATATTTATTAATAACCAAATTTTTTTCTGCATTTTTTTAGGGGGCTTAAATGCTTTTATATATAAAGAAACAGAACTATTATAAAATTTCATTCTATTTTTATTTAAAAAATTTTCTGATTTATAACTTTTCATTAAGTTTAAAGAAGTTATTTTAATATATATTCTACTTAAATATATGACTTGTTTTTCAGGGTTATACGTGTAACCACCACGAAGGCCAGGTAGGCATAGCTACACCGAACGGGAATCGAACTGGTGGTCTTTGAATTAGTAACAGGCCCCAGTTGAAAACTAATAAATATCAACTGTGCTGCTACTTTATTAAAATTGTTGCAATTTCGTTTTTGCTGACCTTGAATTAAGCATTATTAGAAAACAGTATTGTAAATTATGTATTAGCTTGGTACGCTTTACTTGTAACCCAATAAAGATGCATGGCCTTGGGGCATAGCGAAAACAACTGTTAAATCCTAGGGTATGAGCTGAATTGACTGAAATGGTTCAAGTTTTATTATTTGTATTTGTAATTATAATAAACGGATGTAACCGAAATCAGGATCTAAAAAGTGTATTTAGTTTGTCGCTGGAAATCGATATAAAGCGATCCTTATTTACTAAAAAAATTATAATATATTATTATAGTTATAAAGGACTGTGTGGTTTGATAAGGTTATGCTAAGTTATGTTGTATATAAATAGTGAAGGCGCGTAGTTTACACAAGACCTGCCATTTATATTTATCTGCCTAAACACCAAATTCTTCCTTTTTATGAAATCTAAAAGTCCAAAGTACTAAGTTTGTAACTTTTTAAATTCCTTTAACTGTTAATTGAAGCACTTTAACTCTTAGAGATGTTTATTGTACACTGGTAGTTACAATTTCTTTAGCCTTCAATTTAGGAAAACCATGGGTGCCAGCAGTCCTTCTATAGTTTTTTACGTATTCTCATACAGTATCCTTCTTTTGTAATTTTTTTTTTTCCCCAAACAACTGCTTACCGTGTTAAGGACAGAGGGATATAATATATGGGTAATGAATTAAAAAGTAACAACCTAACCCTCAGAGAAACCTGGAGAGGTCCAAATATTTTTATTATTGGTCGCGTAGTTGCGTATGGTCGTCTACCTTAATATCTAACTGATCATATTCGCCAACGCCGCCGGTTGTTTTGCTTGGCAGGTGTTTACACGAAGCCCCCATAACAAACTCACCGTCTTCACAGACACTTTCTTACACTAGTCGGTGGGGCGAAAATGCAGGACGTGCTAGTAGCGGCCGACTAAAGACGCCAATCAAATTTTACCGCCTCAGCTCCCTCCCCACCCTTTTTACGCCACCTTCGCCATTTAAAATTTGCATGATAGTTACCTAGACCGACGAAAAAAAAAAGCATCGCATTTGCTTTGCTGACAGAACATCTCGAGTTAGCGTATGATTAAATTTAGTATTTTCCGCTATTAAATACTTCCACTTTAGAATACATTTCGTTATTAAGGTATAAAACCGTTAGTTTTCTCGTTCTTTTCTTAAATTTTTTCTTTTGCGTTAAATTTCATTGCTACCCTGTTTCATGATCCCTCGACCGTTGACGGCGAGTTTATTAACCAAGAAAAGTTGATAAATATTGCTTTATGATCTCTGCCCTTCCGCAACTGTAAGCGTCGGACACAATATGCTATTAAAGTTTTTGTCTATGACTATTAACCAACTCTAATGTTTTGCAAGTTCGACGGTGTCCCGCGCCGAGATATATATACTAGTAAACCACCATTTGTAACAGTACCATTTATATACTACTCTATCCTCGAGGAGTATTCCATAGTACTAGTATGCACACTTGCACGGATCGTATTTCTCTTTAGTTACTTAGCCGAACTTGTTTCAAAACCGCACCAATGACCCGGGAAAAAGGAAACAGTGTAATTTCCTTTACTCATTCAAGGAGTCTTTCCATGCGAACGCTTTTAGACGTACTTGGTAGCTAGAAGCAGAAGTACCCAAAAAACTTAGCTAGTTTTGCCAGGATTCACTCAAGGCTCTAGTAGACCCTGTTAGGTTACCTCTCAGAAGAGATAACGGCTAAAGACAACGCTAGTATACTTCGCGTAAGCGTCAAATTGACACCATAAGCCACCAAACAAGGTCTGCAGTCTCACTTGTAGCTAACTTTAGCCCGAGAAGCGATGACCTAGCCGTTGTGCTACAGGGGATGTAGCACCTGCTTTTAAGCTTTCGCTGACAAAGAGTTTTTACCAATTTTAAGAGCAGATCATTCGCCACGTGCATCGGGCACCTATAGCTTTCCGCAGTACACTCTAGCGCTCAGTCCTTTAGTACCCAAAGGAAGTCACCATAATCACGGTTGAACGTTGTTTATTACCTAGATCATTAGAGAGTTGCATTAGTCCAAGAACTTTACTAAACCTTGACCTCAGTAGAGGGCCACATGACCAAAGGGAAGAGGACTTGCATTTAATATATATTTCCCTTGCGGTTGGCACCCTTTTTTTAACCTTCGATATTTCTACCTACAGGAAGACGCGAGGAATAATTGCAGAGCCATGCACCTATATATAAACAGATCTTGTCCTGTCGCTTAACTTTAGAAAGCAATTCTTGCTCCACTAAAGAATGTACTTGGCTACCAGGTAGCTCGCAAGATATGAGCGAACAGCACCTACCCAGCAGGAAATTTTATATCTTTTTAAAGATCGTCGACGCGAACTTGGCTGTGACCGCGGCGATAGTCAAGGTTGCCTGCGCGCATACCCCTAAATTGCGCGGCAACAAGTAGGGAAGAGTATTCATTTTATTATAAAAAATGACACTAATAAATTTATAAATAATTTTTATAACCAATAGCTTTAATCACCTAATAGTGTTTCTTTATTATTCCTTTAAAGGGTCAGAAGGCTACCATTGACTCAGCTTAGCTTATTCGATTAACTTAGTAATTTTCGCCTACCCTTAACGCTTGCATATCGCGTTGTTCCTAGATTCAAATCCAAGTGTAAAAGAATGACTCCTACCTAGGTTTGTTGGTTATTGGTCACTTATCAAAACAGCCAAAACATGCTTAAAAGTTCATGCTAGCTTGCAATAAGACAGGGAAGATTGCATCTAAAAGGTTATATACGTAAAGCCATCACACCGGGATCCAGAGTTGTCATCGTAAACTCAGAGATTAATAGCAGTGACGCGCCTACTCTAGGTCGTGGGGCCCACCGACCCGACTCTATTTGGACGCGTATTTAACCCCCTCCCCCTCATAAATTCTAATAGCATGCAAGATAGCAATTATTTCAGCACTACTTATAAAACTTATTCTGAGTAAATATAAGAATGCTATCTCATTAGAACTATTCTACGCCCAACGGCTTACAAAGACAAAGGAAAAACCCACTATTATATGCTCGAGTTTACCTATTTTGAAAAACAGTTGTCCCGAGCTTGTTAAGCATTAACTAACGTAGGGAGGCTAATACATTTTTTTTTTTACCCAATGAAACAGAACTTGCATCAGTTAGGCCTAAGAAGGTATGCTAGTAATAAAAATCTATTAATAAAATGTCTCAATAACTTTTATATGAACATAAGAGACCTACTTGATTCAATGACATTGATAAACCTCAAAAATCGTCTCCTTGGTTTAGTATTTTAATTATGACCAACAAACATGAATGTTTCAAAGTTAGCTAAAGCAACGATGATTCCTCATTGAGCTCATTTGTTAAAATTTTAACTTAGCTGCAAATTATAAAGGGTTATTCAAGCTATAAGAGTCCTATTCTGACTAGGAAGGATGTTCCATACTGTCTGCTTAGTACTTGTTCTAAAATCACCTTGGTAGCACACGGTTAGCTACTGAGACAGGGTAGAAACATCTATAATATTGTTTAGTATCTACCATGCAAATGGAAGTATCTACTATTAATATAAACATCCCTAATATTTATTTCTTTCTTTCCTTATTGGCTGAATTTCGTAAAGTTTTATTCTTAGATAATTAATTTTTTTTGTCTAGGTCAAAAAAGATTTAGACCATCTTTAATAATAGTGTTTTCGAACCGAGCGTAAAGCATTATCACAATTATGAGCCAAGCTTATCCTTTAACCTAGAGTTTAGCTAAGGAAGGTAACATAGTTCCAATCCATTATTTAAAAAACCCATCAATTCTATTACAGAGCCAGTGGAATGGATACGAATAGCATTCTTACAAACCAGCTCCAAGTCAAATTATACAGGTTTCCATTAAAGTTCGATAAGGTATCGTTCATCTCTAAACCACATGAATAGTATGGGAATGAGCAAGGTAGTATTGAGGCGTTAGTTAAATTAGTAGACCAACATAAGATGATATCAATAACCCAGCTAAGAAAAAAAATTTAGACTATCCAGCCTTCGATACAAGGTTGAGCAATAATACCCCTGAGTAGAACGAGAGAAAGGTTGCCATGACGGCTTGACACCCATTGTAAAGCCAAGCTTGTTCTCTAGTACCTCTGCTGCCCACTGGGACCAAACTATTAATCTCACTATGAAGAAGTAATGTTATAACAGTTAACTACACAAGAAGTTTATTTCAAGGAGGAATTGAACCTCAAATCATTTTGTTATGAACAAAGATAATATCATTATACAATTGAAGAGCTAACTAACCTTCTATAAAGGTTAATTAGCTTGTTACGTAGAGTCTGAAATCGTGCGTAATGTTACTTTGGAAACTATTAGGAGTAAAAGGCTCAAAATTTTTATATACTTTCAAAAACTAGTGCCTTATCGCTAGGCTAATTCCTATAAAGGCTAGGATAGTTAGCAAGAAATATAAAACTTGAATCTATAACACCAAAGCTGAAGGAGTTTACATTAAACTGATCACTATTAACACGAGGATGGCAAATAAGTAGATGAGTGTTAAACTCCTCAGTGTTAGTTTGGGGTTATTTCTCTTTTGCCTGCTTCGAAGATTTGGTAAAAATGGTTGGGGTCAAGCGCAAAATAAATTATCTTCCAATCTTGAAAAGTAATGCGATGTGCACGGAAATTCGATTATTCGGTAATAATTTTACCTTTATGCAGACCAATAAACTCTAAACACCCAGCTCGGTTATTCAAAACGTTCCTGGTCGGCCAAGAAGGGTGAGGCGCCCTTAAAATCGTTGTGTGGTCACCCCCCTAAAGGTTGGACTTGAATTCGAGCAAGATAAATTCGTTGGGAAGGTCAGGAAAGAATGTATGACATCAAAGGAATAACTGTGGAGGACTTTTTAAAGAAAGTGGGACAATACTTGGCAGGAAACGTTAAAAAAAAAAATTGGTGTCAAGGATACCGAGAATAGTGCCTGCGGTAATTGCTTTAGAGAAGGATATTTTGAGGAGACTATAATTTTTTTTTTTTTTTGCAGATGTACATTGACTTGTAAATGTATCTTTGTCGTTTATCAGGGAACTTGCCACATGTAATATTTAATCTATCTTGATTAAATCGCATTAGTTATTATATCATTTATCAACTTTAACCCGTTTCCATTCTTTCGTTAGAGATAGTGTATAGATGGAAAATTTTTTTACTCTTCACCGGTATAAATACAGATGACCACCTGTCAGTAAACGCTTTCCTTGCGATGAATTCACCTCTTTCTCTGTTTTTATATTTTTTTATAAACTCACCATTTTTTGTATACAAAACTAATATAGTGTGCCGGTGTTTATAAAAAGAAAGTAATAAAAAATATAAGGATCTAAGGCCGAGTATTGAACACGTTAGGGAAATGCATTTTTAGCATCTCAAGGTTGTTTAGACTTTCTTGCTGCGCAATGTTATGGCCTTAGAAAATAAAAAACTTACAGGTTTATTAATCAAATGAGGCGCCTTAGATTCCTTCTTTTGCTGGGGGCACATCAGCAAATTAACGCTCTTTATCTTAACAGTATATACGGCTTCTTTTTAATCTTTATTGAAGTTTATAATAGGAATAAGATTAGTTAGTTGGGAACCTGAAAAGCATTCCTATATAATATAAAACTCAAAAAATATTATATAAGCGGTTAATACTTAAGCCTTTTAGCGTTAATAGGATGTATAGTTTCTAACATGCAGGTGCTGATATATTTGTTCCATGATAATTTTATATTCTGAGATTTGTGATTTTTATAAAGTATAAATTTTTGTTCTGTGTACAGTTTACTTACTAGTTATTCTTAGCTTCGTAGTTGTATTCTTCCTTAAATAGAACTTAGTTTACGTTGTTGCAACTTTAAGGAGAGAGAGGGCAGTATTATTAAAGTGAAGATAAGCTGTGGTTGTATGAACTTTCTCAAAGTATTAATCTGTATTATTACAGCATTTATAGGTTGTTTTACTAAATTCCTTCTTCAGGAAAGAGTGTTTTAAGTTATGTTAAATCTAGTAAGGTCGCTCCTTTGCAGTATTTTAAGCGGAATTCTTCTCTCTCTCCCTCTTTTTTTTTTAATATTCATCCTAATCTTTAACTACCTTTACTATAATCGCAGTTAAGACTTTTATCTTTTGCAGATGGGATAGTGTACAGTCATCTATGAATCGTCGAAAAACTAATTAAAACATTGCTTTTAAAATTAAGATCAACAACTCTAGAAAACTTTCGAAACTTTTTTTAATTTATTTTACTCTTTTGAAACAATGAATCCCGTGAAGCAAACAAATTGAACATTGAGGGTATATACATTTATTTATACTAGCTATATACACTAAACTACAGGAAAAAAATTAAGTTATATACAGAAATCATAATAGCCTTCTTTACGTCCTAAACAATTATTATTATAAGTAAATAATCTCTTCAGTTTGCTTAAATAACTCAAACGGCTATAACGTGGCCACTAGCTGATTTAAGCGAAAACTACAATTTAGATTATTAAAATAAGATCAGAATTATTATACTACTAAAAATAACAACAACCATAAAAAATGGTAATAATACCGTTAAGTTATTTATTAACCTTGAAGAATTAGAGAACCCTAAACTGGGCCAAGTAAAAGCTAACTACTTTATTGAAATAAATCTTGTACTTTAGAAGTGAGATAATAGGAAATATACTCAATAACCCTGGTTTATTAACTTTTACTTTGAAATTGTGTATTGTATACCCCCCAAATAACTTAAAATGTAAATAAATATGCTTTTTGGCTTTTGAACTTTTTCTCATTTTCTTTTAGACTTTTTTATCTGTAACCAAAATTGGAAAGAAGTGGGCTCTAAATTTTCTTTGACATAAATTAAAATTTCGTTAATAACTGTACTGCAAGTAAAATAAATACTTTTTTAATATATCGTTTAAATAAGCACACCATATTTTTTAAAAACCTTTTAATAGAGGTTTGTGAAGGGTAACGTGAAGTCTTAACTTTTGTTTTTTAAAGCAATTGATAATTTAACGAAACATTAAAGTCTTGGTAACTTGTAAATTTGCAAAGTTATTTTTTTCTAAGTTTTAATAGTACATTATATTATAGTTGTACCTAAAAATAATTACAAATGGAAGACAATAAAAATTTGCCTTACTAAAAATATACTTTAGCTTTCACTTTGCTACAATCCAGCTATTTATTTTCATGAGCCTATAAATTCATATATATTTTTGGAAGAGTTATCAAATGATATAAGCTATCAAGGAATAAAAAACTTAAACTGGTAACTTTGCATTGTCTGTTAATACGAGTGCGAATAATAATATTTAACTATTAAGTACGCAGTAAAAAAATAATAATATAAGTTCATTTCTAGTTAATTAAATTCTATGCACAATTAAGCTTTAATAGAACTCTTGATTGGCCATCCAAAAATTAATCAGTTTTTCCACTTGAAGAAAAATTGTACAAATCCTACAAAATAAATTTCTTTTCGTCATTTAAAACTTTTTATTTAAAATATTGTACAAAGAAGTTCCTATTGCATAAATTGAATTTATTATTTTTTTATTTTGATACATGGCTTACAGAGATTTTGTTCTAACCACTTCTGGGAAAATAAACGCACTGACTTAGATGTAAACTATTATTAGTAATAATATTTATTATTGGAATAGTTACTCCGTGTTTGACTTTTTAAAAGTTCATGATAATGCAATAGAGATCTGCGGGTTAATAATATTAGAGAAATTGAACATGACACTTTTAATGAATCTTTAAAGCAGATGTACGCAATTGCTTGATAAAATTAAGATTTACTTAAAGAGTTTCATTGTTATAGTAAAGTTACGCTCTATCATACGGTTCTTTGTGGCTCGCTTAGGTATTATTAAGATAAGCTTTGTTTTACAACGACCGATGTACTTATAAGAAAAAAATTCTTGTTGGTGATAAACTTTTTAATGCTCTATGCTCTAACTGGCTATTAGAAGAATAAATACGGACAGTACATAAACAGCTCCCTTACTTTATATTTAATCAGTACAAGGTTTCTTATTTAATATAATTTATAGTTTTTTAAGTATGAATATAGAACTAACCTTTTATATTAATTTTATTATCCACTTCGTTAGGATAACTTATAAAATATTAGTAATTTGACCCACCTTTAATCCTAATAGTGTACAAAATGAAAAGATTATTTTTAATTAATCTTACTCTAGTCGTTCGGCAAAACATCGTTATATTAATCCTCCTCTTTCCAGGAGCACTTATTATATGTACCCGATCTTAAGGCTACTTCAAATTCTACAAGTACGCTGACCATGGCTTTAAAAGGTAGTATAAAAGTCACAAGTTGTAATTTAATAAGCAAATAACTTTATTCGAAGCTGCGTAAGGCGGTCATTTTATTAGTTAAAGTCCGGGTTCGTATTTTACCATGTGTTAGGTCAAGGGTTACGTTTTGAACTAATAAACTTTACTTACAAATAAACAAACTCCATAACCCTTATTATACAACATAAGGTCGATGGACACAAAGGCATGACCTTTCAGAAATTTTTTATCTTTTTTTTTACACTGGCATACTACTATCAAAATTTAGAAGCACTTTATACGATCTGATTTTAATTTCCCCTCCTTGAGGAGGTTAAGGGATTATTATTCACCAGTCCCTTCTCCCATAGGGTTATCGTGACTGTCCAAAATGACAGTGGTTTTCGCAGAGGCGTCTTAAGTCTGGATCGGCCAAGTGTAATATAGTATATACTAGTAAATAATACTATTTGTATACTGTACTTTTTCTAATGCTACTCAAGGACGCCACCATTAATGAGAAGCACTCTTTAGCGCACAACAAACTATACAAGTATTCAGCTCGATGTAGCACAAAGTAAGTCAAACCGAGTCAATCAAATTAAAAATGTTATGATTTAGTAAATAAGCTTCTCACTTTGCTGGACTAATGCAACTTTTAGCGTGATGTAGGATAAAGTACTATTTTAGGACAGGTTTCAAGCTAATCCTGCGCATCTCGAATCGGTGCAAATAGTGTTATCTGTAATACCCATGATAGCAACCTTCTAAGTTCCGAACGGTACGAGACAAGGATATAGTCCAAGGAAACACCACAGGCTTTCGGACGCTTCTATTCAATCCAGATGCAGGCAGTACTACCACTTGGCCTTAAATTATAACAAAGTTAAAAGGGCCTACCAACACCTTCCTCTAAGAAAAAACCGGTTCAATAGGCAATAATTCTAGTATATCAACACCGATTTGATTATCGAGAGAATATTCGTAAGCTAAAAGCTAAGCTGTAAACCATTTCTAGCCTAACACGGTTCGCTATAATCCTTAATGAACTCAAAAGAATGGAACCTTTTAAAGATCTCAAGGAACTTATTAGTTTTCTCATTTTCAAGAGCAGTCTATCGCTCCAAGAGGACTTTTGGCTGTTAGACTAGACCATTCTCCCCTAGGATTCATCAAAGTGCACCGTAACTCTGATCACTTCCCCTTACAAGCACGATAACCATGTTCATGCCGATTGTGTTCTGATCATTTAGTTGAAGAGATTAAATTATTAATTACGAGAGTCTACTGTATAACATCAGCTCAAGCCGAGTCAAGAAGTTCGAAATATAGTTATCCAGCACCCTTCAATATAGTGACTACATTTCACTTACCATTTATCCTTGGATAGCGTCCGACACGTACATCATCGAGTGAAGTTTGAGGTCACATCGGATCCTGTAGGTAGAGTCCAATGACGAATTTCACCTTAGGGCCGATTTTTTTCGGTCGCTTAACGACAGTAACCTACGCCGTGGTTGTGTTAAATCGTTACTTTATTAAAAGAGTGTACAACATTGCAGGAAAGCGCCGAAGACAGCCAACTGTCAGGTCTCCTATTTAGAGCCCAACCATCTAAGTTGAGGTATAACGCTGGTCTTTCGACCTACCTAACTTTAGATTAAGACCAAATAATACCCTAGATCGTTGTGACCACATGGCAATGAAAGATGCCCGCGCAAGACAAGCGTGGAGGATATTAAAAAGATAAAATGCTGGCACATTCGCCAGCATCGAGAAAAGAAGCCTCTCATTCTCTTATACATGCTTTTTGGAGGGCTTAATTATACAAAATACCCCCTTTGCAAGGGTAAAATAGTGTTCATACCCAGACTAGTTAGTCATCCCTTTCAATGTGAGATAAAGATGCTAGATATCAACATATATTATCTTTTTTATATACATTTTGATAACAAAATTATATATATATTTATATATCATGTTACCTCTCGCTCTCTCTTATTATACATACAACAAAAATTCTAGGCGCCTATTAAGCGGTTGGCGCTAACGAGCGCTGTCCAATAATTGGTACATTAGCTTTTTTTTGCGATTTTTTGGTTGGTGTGTCGAGGAAGCAATAAGTCGTTCATAAATTATATAGCAATGATGTAAACTGTCGTTTCAAATAATTCACGGCGCCACCGTCATCGAGCTTGGCAAGCTTGTTATGACCCATGTGCAGCGAAGAAGCTATTGACATAGACAGCAGATGCTATTTTATGAGTGGCCGGCCTTACAACGCAAAATAGCGTGGCACAATAGTTTGCTTCGGGCTCATAGTAAACGATAAAAAATTTCGATTCGCCACTGAGCTTTACCTGCGACCACCACGCGTGCTTATAAAAACTTAATATTAACAAAAGAAAAATATAAATATCAAAATTAAATTTTCTAATAATATTATATAAGTGTAATATATATATGTATATTACATAGTAAAGTATGGTTAAGGAAAAAGGGGAAATGTAATATTTATTAAAAAAAATAAATATGTATAAAGTATAAAAAATAGAAAGGAATTTATAATCTTTACAATACAAAAAGATATATATACAAATATAATATATATATGAAAAACAGTTATAAATATTCAATAGGGATATAATTAAATAAAAATTAGCTATCGAGCAAATTTTTATGTGAAATATAAATTTACTTAAACTTTTTTTTTTTAAAGTTTTAATTCTGTGTTTATTTTCATTATAAATTTTTGTTTAATTCCTTATTTTTATTAGTTATATTATAGGCGCTTGAAAGCTGGTCACTCAAACAGACTTTGCCTTTACTTTTGAAGCCGAAAGTATATTTAGTCCTTTCGGGTTAGGCTCATTTAACTAGGAAGTTTATACTAAATTAAATCGAAATTAATGTTGAAATATTCATGGGGTTTTATCTAAAGTCTGTCTACAAGGTTTTACCTTAAACTGAACCTATGCGATCTCCTTTTTTTGAATTGCCAGGCCTTAAATAATAAACAAGCAAGGCAAAATACCCGCGGGCACAATTACAGGCAAAAAACAGGACTAAAAAGAGAAAAACCCTTGTTTTATTAATCGTAAAATTATATATATATATATACTTAAATTAAACACGGGATCAATTAAAATGTACCAATGAAGTTCAGTGTCAACTAAATTGTATGGTTGTAAGAAATCATATAGTTGACAATTAATGCCTTGTTTTATTTATTTTAACTTTATACGGAATTTATTTTTTTATTATTAAAATTATACTGATTTGCAAAATTCATTTAATTTTAATTTTATTTGAGAGAATTAAAGAGGTTTAACAGGCTAGGTAGAAGCACTAAAATATAACAAAAATTTTTTTTTTTTTAGATATAAAAATTATTAAAATATATATAATTATTAAATTATAAAAATATTAAAATATATAAATTATAAATATTTTGAGAAGCTAATAGTACCTCATTAAAAACATAAACTATGAGGAGCTTAATCTCAGATTTTCAAGGTTAATAACAGATATGTTACTTAAACCTTTGCTTATTATAATAAAAATGAAATCTAATAAATTAACATAATAAATAAAATATTAAAAATTAACCGTATAATTCGGAATCATCAGTTCTTTGGCTAGGAACTTGATATGTCTATGTATTTAAATTATAAGTACAATAAACTATAATGAAATTTAGTCTACTTAAATTATACTAAATTATTACAAATAAAATCTAAATGATAAAAAACAAATCATGTGCAATAATTAACATTTATTAAAATAAATTAACTTGAATAAATATAATGATAAATATCTAATTTACATTTATAAAAAACTCGTAACTTCTATGCTAATGCATAAATAATTATACTAACTTAAATAACAAAACTAATACTATGTATCATTCCTTAATGTAAAGAACTATCAACTAATCTTAAATGTAACTAATCTAACAAGTCAACTTGATAATTAAGAAAATTTTAATCACAAACTACATCTAATCTAAAAATATCAAATAAAAATAAAACTTTAACAAACTAACGTAAAGCTAAAATTAACTAACACAATAAATTAATGTAGGTTGGAAAATAACAGTTATATTAATTAATTAAAAAATAAATCTAATAAACTTAAATACCATTGACGATTGGTTTAGAGATCTGTTATAGGTATTAAATTATTTAACTTTATATCTATAATTTTACTTTAGATCTTATAATTAATTATTTTACTTTGTAGGATCCTCGCAGAGTTAACGGGTGGCACAAAAATGTGTCCGCAACTTCTAAAATCTAATATCCACTAAACTTTTCATTTTAAAAGAAATCCTGAGAAAATTAATTATTTATGTCTGTTGTGTGGCATTTTCAATGGTACTGCCTTTTTTCCTTTTTACTACAAATCTGTGTCATTCCCTGGTCCAATCTGCTACTTCAATAGAGTGAAGTGCTCTGCGCGTGGTTTTGAGCTTAGAATCTGTCACGACCTTGATCAGAATAACTTGTGCTCTTCTCTTAAAAAGTTAGGCTGTTTAAATATAACACAAAGAATGAGTTCGAAAATGAAATGCTTTCAGTAGCGAAGACGTGAATAAGAATGAAAATCAAGGTGAATAAGAGACACAACACCGGGAGAGGGGGGGAGGATTTTTTTCTTGGGTATTTAACTGTTTATCCTACATTTTCTTTATATTTAGTATATGATTATCCTCTTTTAATTTCTTTTTTTATTTATTTTCCCCAAAGTTGGAGTTATGATTTAAGCATTAATATCTGTAGTTTTTATAATCTAAGTAAAAAATTTTAGTCAAAGTTTTTAACTATTATGATTAGTTCATTATAACAATATTTTAGTAGACAATTTTTGTAAGGTTGTAACTTTAGAAACTTTAACTATACTAACCTATAGGAGGTAAATTTTGTCTTCACGATACAATTCGGTATTAGCACCACCCGCTAAAGTCTTTAAAAAAAAGGATGATGACCACCTCTTCATTAAGTGACAATAAAATAGTCGCTCTTTCTTACCATTGCATTCCGAAGTTCACAGTTGTCATACGCAAATCTCTATATTCTGAGCAACACTTGGCTTTATAAAACTTAAGGGAACAGAGAGTAATAAAGGTGGTTGTATATACGTAATTTATCGACAGAAGATGGGAGTTGTCGCCGTAGCTCAGTAGTTAGAGCATTGTCGCGCAATCTCAAGGCCGCGGGTTCGATTCCCGTCGGACACACCTCACAATTTCCTGGTCTGGTAATTTCGTGTAAACCTCTCTACAAACAAAAATTCTGATAGGGAGTAAAGAACGAATTTGTGAAAACAACCAATTTATTATGTTTGCTTACGAAAACCAGGCAAGGGCCAAGCTTAGCGCTAGCCATACATAAAAATTAGAAATTCTAACGCTGCCGCTGCTCAGGAATGGTGAGGAAAGGAGGCGGGTTACCAGCGTAAGGGCTTGAGTGCTTTGTGGAGAGGAGGGCAGGTTTGTCGGGGTATTTATCGGGAGTAAACGGACTTCGATCAGTGGGATTCGGAGGCTTCAAAGCATTACATTTTTCACTATCAAAACTTTTGTATTCTAAATATTCTCCCACATAAGTGCATTGTTCACTTGTGTAATTTAAATTCTCATAATGAAGACGAGAGCAGCAAAGAAAACTTTCATTAAAAGGAGGATATCTTATTGACGTAAGATTATAATTAGAAATAGGACAGAAATAATAAAAAACAAACGATTTTGCTTACAATATTTCAGTCATAGTTTGGAAAGCTCCAGGCTCAATTTCAGTTATTGGGTTATATTCTAGATTCCTATTTTGAAAAATAAAATTATAAAGATAAATTTTTTTCTATTTTTGCATTTGGGTAAATAAATCAGAAAACGTAAAACTAAATAAAATACTTTATATTTGTAATTACTTTATTGAAGTAAGGCTTATTGAATTTTAAAAAAAATCTTTTTGTACTATACATTAAGTAAAAATTTATATCTAAAAGTTACCTTTTTAGTTAAAAATATAACTATAAACATACCATCTCTACATTAATAATACAATAGCAAAATTTAATATAGTAAACTTAAAAACTATGCAGGTCTTGTATAACTCAGAGAATAAACCCCCTTCTCTATCCGGTAAATAAGATTTTTACTCCAATCCTTTAAAATTTTAGGGCTCTCAAATTATTAGCTTATTAATAGTCTAATAAATTATTTATATAATACGGTCAACCACTTGTTCTTATTAGTTTACTTAAACTTACAGATATTCTAAATTTTCCAGGGATGAAAACGTTGCTTTTCCGATGGCAGAAAGTTTGTTAAGAGGTATAGTTCTTTTGTTGTACAATCCAAAGGCAATTAACCTTAAATCTAGAAAAAAAAATTTATACAGAGGTTTTACAATTGCTTCAACGCTCTTAGTTCGGCAAAGGAACCATCTTCTATTGATGATATGCTATTCAGGTCAAGTTCCCTAAATTCAAAAGTGTAATACATTAAAGTGAATATCGGTAAAGATTTATAAGGCAAAGGGAAAAGGAAGGTAATATATTTTCACACTTCAATATTACTAAAAATAAACTTTTACTTGTAGTTAAATGGTTTTGTACGATTTTTTCAGTAGTCTTAAAAATGAGTAAAATTGTTAGAAAACACAAGTTATTACTAAAAATGAATTCCTTTTGATATAGATTTAACCGCTTGTTCTAATAAGTTTTACTCAAACTTACAACATTTCTAAATGTTTCAGGGACGAGAACATTGCACCTCCAATGGAAGTGAGTTTATTTGCCATTAAACCTCTTTTATTGTACAAGACAAAAAAAATTCGCCTTAAAATTAGGAAATAAATTTAGTTATAAAGGTTAACAATTCTGTCAGTGCGCTAAGTTCGGCAAAGGTACCATCCTCTATTGATGATATGCTATTCAGGTGAAGTCCCCTAAATTAAAAAGTATAATATATTACAGTGAATATCGGTAAAGCATGCATCAGGCAAAGGGAAAAGGAAGGAAATATTTTATCACGCTTCAATATTACTAAAACTAAACTTTTACTTGTATTTAAATGGTTTGGTACGATTTTTTCAGTAGTCTTAAAAATGAGTAAAATTGTTAGAAAACACAAGTTATTACTAAAAATGAATTCCTTTTGATATACATTTAACCGCTTGTTCTAATAAGTTTTACTCAAACTTACAACACTTCTAAATGTTTCAGGGACGAGAACATTGCACCTTCAATGGAAGTGAGTATATTTGCCATTAAACCTCTTTTATCGTACAAGACAAAAAAAATTCGCCTTAAAATTAGGAAATAAATTTAGTTATAAAGATTAACAAATCTGTCAGTGCGCTAAGTCTGGCGAAGGAGCTCTCCTCTATAAAGGACAATGAATTATAGTCCAGAGACCTAAATTTAAAAAGTGAAATAAGTCAATGTGGATATGGTAAAGCATTTCTAAGGTAAGGTAAGTAATATTATTGCTACATTTTTATATTACTAAAACTAAACTTTTACTTGTATTTAAATGGTTTGGTACGATTTTTTCAGTAGTCTTAAAAATGAGTAAAATTGTTAGAAAACACAAGTTATTACTAAAAATGAATTCCTTTTGATATACATTCAACCGCTTGTTCTAATAAGTTTTACTCAAACTTATAACTATTCTAAATGTTTCAGGGACGAAACCATTGCACCTCCAATGGAAGTGAGTTTATTTGCCATTAAAATTATTTTATTGTACAAGACAAAAGAAACTCGCCTTAAAATTAGAAAATAAATTTAGTTATAAAGGTTAACAATTCTTTCAGTGCGCTAAGTTCGGCAAAGGAGCCGTCTTCTATTAAGGATATTGAATTAAAGGCCAGAGACCTAAATTTAAAAAGTAAAATAAGTCAATGTGAATACGTTAAAGCATTTCTAAGGTAAGGTAAGTAATATTATTGTTACATTTTTATATTACTAAAACTATACTTTCATTAGTTGTTAATTGGTTAAATACGATTATGATGGTAGACTTACAATTTAGTCAAACTCTTAAGTCCTTGGAAGAATTCTTTTTTAATGATAGTCAGATTGTTCACATCTAAACTCCTTGTAAATAAATTATTAGTAATTAGGTAACGATAATATTAGTATAACTTTATCAAAACGCATATATTCACAAATTGTCATGATGTAAAGCTCTCTAACTTGAAAAATCAAAGAAATAAAAGACCAAATATTAAAAATTATCAATTTCTAAGTTCTTATTAATTTTAAGCTACAGTTAAAAAACTCTATTACTACTATCAAGAGACTTACTGCAGCCTTGAAAAAATTAAAATACCGTTTATGTCAGATAATAACTTACAAACTTATCACATTAGGGGGAACTTTGTCGCTTGAAAAATTTGTTAATTTGCACCATGATAGATCCCTTTTCAATATCCAAAAAAGTTAAAAAATTATATAAATATTTGTAAAATGGGGTCTGTGTAAGTAAAAATTGGTAAATTTATTAGCAATCAATAGTGTTTAACCTCGTCCACTTTATTCGAAAAAGCTTTAAAAAAATTAAAAAATGGAAGGCAAATTATTTTAAACTATATTGAACCTTAAGTATCATACAACAAAATCAATAGCCTTCCCTTAAAATAACTTGTGAAAAGTACTCTAAGTGTACTTACAAAGTGCCACCGTTGACGATCATTTCTTGACAACGTAAATGGGCGATCCTTGGGGAGAAAAGTGCGAAAAATAGTAGAATCATCCAAGATAACATGGTTGCGAACAATACGTGAGAAGGTAAACCAATTATAATCTTCTTTGAAAAGTATTACGTATGCTTTTATACTATTTTTTAAAATTTTAGCAAGTTATGATTAGCCACATTAATTACTTAGATAGACACAGCTTTAACCAATTAGAGAATGTGTGGTGTTTTTAGTTTAAGCTAACCATGCAATTAAGATGGAAGGTTAAAACTTTACTTTATGGTAAAAAGTTACTTTTAATTACCCACGTATTAATAGATTTCTTAATTATATATTAAATATTCCCACTGCTTATACGAATTTACTTAGTACAATTCTATTGAATAATATAATCGATCTGTATTCAAATAATTTCCCCATATAGCATTTAACAAAACCTAATATCGCATACTATTTGGGGTATTTATTTTATTTAAAGTTCAAGGCTTTATAAAAAACATCGCAAGTTTATTTGCCACACTGCATTTAACAAGTGTGAAGTTAGCTCTTTGAAAGCAGCTTATTTTTTTATTTTATTGAATAACAAGGATTTTTCCAGGTCTCCCTAGGGTCCGGGTTGGCTCTGGCAGGAGTTTTTTGAGGGTTTGAATGTTTTCCAAAAAAATGTCATTACGAACGCACTCCCATGAATTGTTAATCAACTTTTACAGATAAAATATTATTGAGTCAGGTCTTATTATTAATAAAATATTTTTATAGTTAGCGAAAGTCTATAAATCTATTCATCTACTATAAGATTCCAAACTATTTTTACAATCCTATTCGGAAAGTGATATAAACATCATTATTACCCAATAAAGCTAATATTCAAAATAACCATAAAGCTAAATTTCAGAATGTATCTTTAATCATCTATAAAAGTTAAAGGTTTTTATATCTTTTATTTACTTATTTATAGTTAAAGTTAGAAGTAGGTAAATTATTTAATCTTGGTTATAGGATTTCAAAAATCTGCTGATTACTGTAACCTCAGTGAGCTTTTCTTTTTAGGTTTGAAAAGAACTTCAATTTCTTAGTACATTAGGTGTATTACACTTTACAAAACAACTATATATTTTAAGCTACACTAACATCTATAGTTTTAATTGAGCTCCTCGAAGTTCAGCTTAAGTCCTTATTTATTTAACATAATATCTTGTTTTACTAATAATTTGAGGTGGTTATTAATTAGAGGTTATAAAAAAGAATTTTTTAGAATTTTAAATATGCAAACAATACTAAATTTAATTAGTTATTAAAAATTTGAAAGGTAACGTCAGTTTGTTTTGCTTTTCGTACACCTGCAAAATATATAGACTTTGCACTATAAACTATATAGCTATAAAAGGCTTGTAAAATAGATAAAAGACCTCGACGGAAGTATAATAAAGTCAAAGAGTAAAGAGTACTAAATAGCAAGGACACTTGGAGTGCTAAGACAAAAAATAATTAAAAAAAATGTAATGTAGTCAAGTAAATTATTTGTACTATTACCAATAGATATACCAACAAAAGTATATAAAACGGTTCACTTGGTCGCAAAATCCACCTTAAACGATTTTATAGTTTGAAGTATATATAAAATAAGTATCCTGATAACATAGTATGTAATGAACAATAGGTAGAGATAACATTTATTTTAAATTGAAAAAACTCACAATAGGGCCCTAAAACAAAGGAATACAAAATTCCAATCCATCACAGTTTAACTTTAACCCAGACCAAAAATAAAGAAAGCCATCAACCATTAGGAAAAACGAAAAGTAATAAAATTTTATGGATTTTCCACGAAAAAATACTTTTTTAGTTTTATAAACAACATTCATAAAAGGCCAACATCAAAAATCTAAAAATTTCTCGTATAAATCTACGGGCGTCCTGCGATGGGCATCAAACAATAAATTTAAAAATTTTCCTAAAGTAAAAGAGCCAGAACATTTTTATTTCTTCTCTGTTCTTTCATGCAGTCTAATTGGGTTGCTAATAGGGCCCATATCAAGAGCTATCCCCAAAAACTTACAAATATTATAATATTCTATATAATAGTTATGGTTAAAAAATATATATTTTATATATGATATGATTGTTAATAAACAAAATGGTATTCTTTGAACTATAAAATAATCTAATAAAGTTTCTATAATAATAAAATATAATGATATTATTTATATATTATATATACTAAAAAATACGAAAAAAAGATAAATATTTAATAATAATATTTACTATATAATATGAAATACTTATTTATAAAATTTATAATAAGCTTTTGTAATGTAAAATTTTATTATTAAAAAAGAAATATATAAAATAATGGTCACCTAAATTTTCTATTTCAAATTTTTATTATAAATAAATAATTTAATAAAACTTTTAAATAATGAATAGCATAATATTTTTTAAATAATAATAATAATAAATAAAAGTAATTATAAGTAATAAAATTAATAATAAAAAAATAAACATTGTTTAATATTATTAAAGTTTTATTGAATTATTATTATATATTCATATTTTGATTATTCTTAAAAAAAAGATTATACTAATAGTAAATAACAAATAATAGTTCTAACAAATT
Source organism: Zophobas morio (assembly GCF_036711695.1). Taxonomy (NCBI): domain Eukaryota; kingdom Metazoa; phylum Arthropoda; class Insecta; order Coleoptera; family Tenebrionidae; genus Zophobas; species Zophobas morio. The sequence continues at coordinate 171,013 of NW_026972327.1, forward strand.
TCATAAACCATAAAATATTTTTTTATTATTGTTTTTTCTATACTAGTCAGCTGCTTATATTACCCCCTTTTCATAAGTGTGGCTTTGGAAGTTCGTAATTATTATGATTATTGTAATATATAAAAATATTGTATTTATTGTTATTACTTACATATAAATTTTGTAAAGGACGAAATACAATATCTTTTCCTATAAAAAGCTACAATAGTAATACTATAGTTATTATTTTTTATAATTGTTATTATAAGGAAAAAAACTGCTACGAGGCATCTATCACGACTGTCTATCCGATAAGGGAGTTGTTGAGGTTGCAGGTTTGATCACTACTTTATAGCTTTTCATAAAAGTTAAACTCGATATTGGTGCAAAAAAAATTAAAAAATCGACAGTCAGCGCAAAGGTTTTTTATTTGATCTCCTAATGGTTACTTTTTTATTTTGCTTGTGGGTAATTGGATATTCCCATCCTTCAAACTTTACTGGTGAATATAAAGTCGTTCAAAGGGAGTTAAATATAAAGTTTATTATTATTATTTTAATATATAAACTATTCTATTATAAATTTATACTTGTTCATTTAATTTATACAATACATAATAAATTCATTCAAGCACCAAATAAGAAAAATATACGATATTATTGAACTAAAGTTAACTAATCGATGCGATAAAGAATGCAATAGAAATTATGGATTGATGGTTAGAAGTAAGATTTATAATAATTATAAGTCTCATTTGGAAACTCTAAATAAGGCAGAAAAGTTGTTTCTTTTGGACCAAATTTTATAAAGAGCTTGAGGTTTATATAGTACCCATAAATTTAAAACAATAATAATACAGAGTTATTATCAGTCTTCTTGAACGATTTCTCTTCGTTTTTTGCGATATAATAAATTTAGAAATAAATTAAAAAAAACAGTAACAAGTAAAATAGTAAAGAATATGCCCTGTTTATTTGAATTTATAGCAGAAGTTACTTATTTTATTAGGCTTTTACTAAAACTCCTTTACCACGCGCTCATAGCACGAAGTAAATTATACCATGTGCTTATTTATTCCGCACGCTGCTATCTTGTGCTGCTATACCATGCGACTCTACTATCATGCGCTCATAGAACGTGACTCAATTGCGTGTCAGTACTCGTGTTATTTTGTGTTTACTCTCCTGTTTTCTCGCTTTATATTATTTATGGTGCTTAAAAAATTAAGTCAATCAGCTTTTCATATAGAAAAAGCTATAACCAGGCTAATTATAACTTACACGTCTGTAGTATATAGCCCCAGCTAATGGTGTAATTCGGTTTGTGCGAAACTCATCATGAGTGTAAGTTCTCTGTGAAATGGTAAATTTATTTTAAAAAACCTCTTTAATTTTTGTTAAACCACTCTGTTGAATTACCTCCTCTCTTCCTATTTAATAATATTATAAGGGTCCTAAACATTGCCCCTTAGGGAAAAGTTATTGAAAGAAGTAATTGAAAATGAGATGAAAAACGTGTAAAATGGCACATGACTATATACGTGGCCTTGTCGTAGGTTATTCCAATGACATAGTATAGCAAGTGGGATAAGCACTTTGGTGACAGAGCAAAGGATGCGCTTCTAAAAAGTTGTTCAGACAAGCTACCCTCTTAAATTTAAGGGTTTAACAATGTCATCTCTACTTTTTGTATTGGTTAACTTTATTGTTTTAAAGTAAAATAAAGGCGGTTTATTACATCTTGAGCGTTTAGAAGAAATTTTTAAGTAAAATTGCATAAAATAGCCAGATAGGCGCTGTCATTTTGCCAAAGTGTCACGAGATACTTATTTTTTTAGTTTATTTGAGAGTACACGGTATAGTTGTAGTGCTTACTTATCTATACATAACTTGCGCGACCAATACGCTAAGAAAAACCAATAAGATTGTGTACACTCACCCTTCTGAAAAGTAAAGTTATTGCTCTTTGCATTTATAAAAAAAAACTTAAAAATTTTATCCAGTAGTAAGATTTTTAAGCTATAGTACAATATCTAAGGGTATTCGTTACAAACTTTACTAATTATTTTAGTATTTAATACGCTGCAGTTAATCTGTAAACATTACTCTTAAAACTAACTGCAGATGTATCCTTTATAATAAAGTTTTTGCCAATCCTATCTTTTCGTGTGTTTTAAATATTTTTATATTCATGAAGCAAGCGGTCTCAGAGTGGTTAATTAATGCGTTTTAAAAGTGAATAAAAAGAAAATTTTAATTTAAAGTATATTAAGTTGTTAAAGGTGAAATATAACTTAATTAAAATTAGATTAGTAGGGTATATTGTACAGGAAACTGCCTTACGCTTGCATACAAATGTGTGAAAATAAAAGAATTATTTTAATCCTCTTCAACCCCTTCCTTGTTAAAAGAGGTAATTACTCATTTTTAAGGCGAACTAACAGCAACAGATACAGCCGGGAAGTTGCGTTCGCCTTTGCTCGTCTGACGGTTTAATATAATGAACATAACTGGTCAATGCCGCTGGTCGTTATGCCTGGCAGCTGCTACTCAAAGTTCCTGACGACAGACTGATGCTAAACGGTCTCTAGAAAAGAGCTTGTCAATCGCTGGAAGCCAAACTGCAGGGGTTGTTGTCCGTTGAGGCAGAGGGAGGAGGGTCATCTTTTTAACTCTTTGTCAAATGGATTAAAGACCGCTATCATATTTCACCTCCTCCACTTAATAATGGCGTTATATTAGCTAGAAGAGAGTAAGATAAGGCGGCGCTCTAGGCCGACCTGCCTGCCTTTAACCTCCTCTGTCTTTAAGGACGAAGACAGGAAACCGGTGACACGTCAACCTTTGACCATGACTTATCCAACCGTGCACTAACGAGAACCTAAAAAGTTGCCATCGGAGGCGATTAACCACCTGTTCTTTTTCGCAAATTCTGTAGTGTTCCTTGGCTCCTTTTTTAACATGATGGAAAAAAGCTACATTGCCAATACCCTATAGCTAGCTAAACTACTAGAAAAAGGTTCTTTTTACATATAAACAACATAAAAGAATAAATAAATTAAATAATTACAAGTATTTGGGTTATTATATTCTCAACTGCGCTTTATTTTAATACAAACTGGTATGCGCCAAAAAAAATTGGTAGGAAGTAACATATACTTGCAACTTTTTAAGGTTTATTAGGAAAAAAAATTTTATGACTTAGTAAAGAAGGCTGGTTAAAACTTAAATTTGGGTGCGAGTTATATAGTAGCCAAGAAGCTATTTTACAATAGTATATATAATTACTTCGTCTAATGTGTATAGAAAAGATGAAATTATCACGCAACGCAAAATCAGAATATTGCCTACATCTTAATAAGTAATAGACGTACTTAAAATATACTTTTGAAGTCAATAATAATTAAATAACAACATAAACATTAAAGAAAATATAGTAATACCTAGTAGTTTAATTATTAATTAACGCACTTCTAAAAAGATCTAATAATCCAAACTTAGGTTGCTCTAAAGTTAGTATAATTTGTTGATAATTAACTTTTTCTCTCAATCAGGAGAGATCGCAGATAAATCACAAATAAGTGACATTATTTTTTTAAATTAACAAAAAAAAAAAAAAAAAAAAACTAGCGCTTAAGCGAGTCACGTGGGCTGTGATAATGTGTCCCGTCCCTTGGTCGTAAATAAATGTGCACACCAGTAGGTCATTAGTGTGTCTGGTGAGCCTGTCGTAAAGAACCAACCAAGGCATGGCGTTGGCAGAAAATGTTTAAAGGTTCCAGCTGAGGGCCCCGGTGAAGAACATCATTTCGCACAAACCACGGCGCCTTTGTTAAAACACACTCAGCAATTTTGTTCTATCGCACTTGAAGTGCTGACGCTATCGCAGTGGAATCATAAGCCCCAGCAGCAGATGCGTATGTCATTACTGGCTGGATGTAAGACAAACACAATTGCAACTGCCGTTTGTTTCGCAGGGAAAGCTTACTCTTGCCGTAAAGTAAAGGTTCCCTGGTTGCTGCCTTGCCCTTCGC